>NC_132862.1:14788501-15092668 GCF_048164855.1 Canis lupus baileyi | reverse complement strand
AGAAACCCAGTAAAATTGATTCAAACCACTACCTTAAATACTATCTCCAGCTAAAGTGGAGATATTGGGGAAAAATATATTGGGGAGTGGGAGGGAGACCAGTTATAGGAGGCTATCACAAAAAGCACAGTAAACAAAGGTATGGTTGTTACACTGATTTAGGTAGGTTTCTTATCCATTGATAATGGTTTCTAGAGATTTAGACATCCTCCTCTTCCTGCCTGGTACGGAGATGGAGACACCTTTACAAATGGAGATTTCACTTATAAATATAACCGTCTCTTATGAAAGTGTAACTTTTACTCAGTTTTCAGAGCTTCTCCTGTGTCTGTAATTTCTTAAAAATAACCAGCTCAAGATAATCGCTATGCCAAAGAGACATATTTTAGGGTTGCAAATTCTGCTCCTTCATCAACTGTGAATCTAGAATTTTAGTCGATTCCTGAATTTTCTGCCAAAAATAGATTTTTATATTTTTGTTTCACATCTCTTTTCTGCTTATGAATAATTTCCAAGAAGACAATGAAAATGCTGACATTTTGCCACATATTCATACTGGAGATAAATAAATACTGCTTTTTTAATCCAACCCTATAATGGTTTTGTTACAATAATATCAAGTATTTTCTTGGCTTTGATGATGAATTTGCCTTTATTTATAGTTTTCTGGTGTCCTATTCATTCTTGGTGATTTCTCAACTTGCCGTGGTGACTCTGAACAATGAGTTTTGCAAATTCATTCAGCAAATTAGCTTACATATCAGAACCACTTATTTTAATTCCTTGAAAGGGGTTTCCTCTCCATTCCTGGGCTAATTTGGGTTTCAATTTCTGTTTTACAATATTTGTTCTGTTCTTTACATTCTTTCCTAATCTTTCCATTTTACTACAATTTCTTTGCTAGAAAAATAGCAGAAGCAAAATAGGAACAGAGAGGTCCTGCTTTGTCTCTGTCCTCTGTTAACATTATCTTTCCCATGCAGCATGCTATCCTTGTCTGAAGAAGAAACGCTGATTATATAACAGAAATCTGGCTTTTTTTTTTTTGACATTCTTCATTGTACTCTAAGCAGTCATAGATGAAATATACATCTCAGAATTGGCTCCCCTACCTGTTTATTCATTTTTAACAAATACTAGATGAATATAATAATTTAATATTTTACACAGATTATTAGATTTCTCTATCACAACATTCTTATGCCAGACCTTTAGTTACAAATCTTTATTATTCATTCTCTTTATTACACCTCCCACTGTCATCCAACCTTTAACACAGAGAGATTTTTTCTGGAAATCAGTGCTTTAAGACTCTCCCTGAAACTATATTTCCTGGTATTAACAGTGTTTATGCTTTGCTCTGCAATCAATTCTAACTCCCGACTACCTGTGTCTGAATTATTCATTTACATCTTCACAATGCTGCTATGTTGCTTACCTTATGTTGCTAAAATCATCCTTTGCCCTATTATTTGCTCTCCCTCAACACTCTTTAGTTCCATTCATCTCTCTCTTTATCAAAAATTTAAACTGCAAAACCAAGTCTTTCTTCAAACAAAGGTTTAGACGGAAGCAAAAATGTGAAATGGCTACTTTTGCCCTGCAGATATTTTCAATATATATATTTCAAATATTCCCTTATCCATGAGCAGGTTTTGATTTACTCTCTCATCATAGTTTAAGAAAGGGCAGAGGGGACACCTGCCACCTCAATGAGGAGAGTAAATGTAGAAGTCAGACCTGACCAGAGAAAGAAAAAGAAAAAAGCTGACAATTCTAGCCAAGTGGGTTGTGATGCAATGAGGAGAGACAGAGATGAGAGGCAGGAAAGCTGAGTCCTAGATTGGTAGGATGATTTCAGCTTGGCAGATTTCAGCTTAGAGAGGTGGAGGGATGTTCAATATTTTGGAAGATGTCCCCAAGCAGGGTGCTTTCCGCTGGAACTGGATGTATGATTCTGGGTGGAAAGTTCTTTACCAGGTAGTTCTCAATGGAAATGAGGCAATTTCAGGACAGTTAGGCAGAGAGATGGTCTCTCTTGCTCTTTTGCTTCTTCCTTAGTTCCCTGCAGTCTATATGTTGAATTAGGGTCAGCTGGCCTGCCAGGGTTCACAGTGGGTGGAAGCACAGGACTACCCACAGAGACTACAGCACTGATACCCCAGCTCAGGGGCTTCATGAAATATATGATGGACACTCAGAAGCATCTATAGGGCAAAAAGAAGAGAGAAGATGGGGAGTCAGCAGGGTAAGTCTCCTGAACTTTGGCTGAGACAGAAAAAAAAAAAAAAAGCAACACTATTTTTTCAACCACAGACTTTAGTAGCCATGCAAAGAGAATACCCATGTAATAGGATTCTAGATCAAATTCCAGTGTGAGGAGAGGAAGTTACACACACAAGAAATTCTCCAGCACCAGTTGGGTACTCTAACATTTTTTAAAAATGTAGACTCCATGCCCAGTATGGAGCCCAAAATGGGGCTTGAAATGAGGATCTTGATATCAAGATGTGACCTGAGATCAAGAGTCAGACATTTAACTGACTGAGCCACCCAGGTGCCCTGCGTATGCTACCTACCATTTAATTTAATTCTGACACTATCCATCTGGAGATAGTGTCACTCCAACACAGTAAAGGGTCAGTCCTACAAGATTGTCCCCTACTTGAGATAATAATTGCAAGCCCATGCTGTCATCTATGTTTCTGACCGGTTAGCTATAAATCAGACCCTCTCCTTGGGTTCAATTAATTTGCTAGAGTAGTTCACAGAAGTCATGAAAGATATTAACTAACTGAATTACCAGTTTACTATAAGAGGATAAAGCATACAGATGAACATCCAGATGGCTGAGATGCATAAGGCAAGATGTGGGGAATGGGTGTAGAGGTTCCAGACTCTCTAAGAGAACCATTCTCCCAGAATCTCCACATATTCACCAACCTAAAAGCTCTATGAAGCCTGTCCTTTCAGATTTTTAGAGAAACTTCATTATACAGGCATGATTGAATAAAGCACTGGCCATTGGCAACTGATTCAACCTCTAGCCCCTCTTCTCTCCCAGAAGGTCAGGGATGTGGGACTGGAAGTTCCAACCCTCTACTCACAGGCTTGATTCTTCTAGCAAACAGCCCCTAACCTTAGGTCACTTAGGGGGATTCTAAAAGTCATTTCATTAACAAAACTAAGGACACCTTGGGGTTTCTCCAAAGATTTTAGAAGCTCTGTGCTAGAAATGAGGATAAAGACCAAATATATATTTCTTATTATAAATGATATTACACCAGATAATCAGTCAACCCCAGTGCACCTCAGAAGATTCCAGCAAGAGCTCAATTACATATCAGTGCACAACTGAAGCATCCTCTGAACAGTTTGATATCATTTATTTCCCTACCCTTACAGCTCAATGCCATTTAGGAAAGGAGCAGGGAGAGAAGGGAGTTCTCTGTCACCTGAACAATCAATCCAGAACAGTGAAGCTAACCAGAATGTTCGTATATATCATTAGATTGGACTAAATTCTGAACCTGGTTCAACTAATTCTATGTGTGTGTATGTTTACTTCTACTCAATAAGTTGTCAGTGGCTCATGAGAAAGATCAGGGAAGTTTGAGGGAAACAAAGGAGCTATCTTTTCTTCTTGCTTTTCTTTGTTTTGTTTTTCACCTTTTTTTCTTAATATGGAGGCTGCTTTAAATAAATTTGCTACATCTCTAAAAACGATGATGGCAAAGGTGTTCTGGTTAAACCTGTGGTGAGGGGTATATATTTATTTTCATATATTTTTTCCAACAAATCACTTTTATTTATATTTACTTTTTAATTTGTATTTATTTTTAGTTTTTATGAAATATTTCAAAGAGCAAACACTGAAAAAATATCACAAATGTCAATATCTGTTCTTTTTACTATTATTTTTAAAACTCAACAGCAGCCAACTTATACAAACTTCCATCAAGTTATCTTATTTTTTTCACTTATTTTACTTGTCAAGTAAGTGTTGTAGTATATTTGTATTTTTTTAACTTAAAGTATCCTTATTTAAAAAAAAAGTATCCTTATTAATGAGGGTTCTTTTAATTTTTAATTTTGTATTGGGACAGTTATTAATTTGGGTAGCTCATAGGTTGTAGCTGCATAAGCTTTGAGTGGTCTAATACAATCTAATTTTTCTTTATAAGATGTTATTTTTACCACATGATTTTATAGAATACCTGTTTATTCATTTTTGAAAGGAACTTCCACATTAGATTATTTGAAAAATGTCTATATGTAAAATTAGAAAGGGGAAGGAATCAATTAGTGGCCATCTCTACTTCTGTTCTCAAAACCAGAACAAAATAGCATCTTTCTTGCTCAGATCTATCTATAGTCATTATTCCAGATTGTGTTCCACTTGATTTCCTAAATCTTTTATATATATATATATATATATATATATATATATATATATATATATACAGACTCTATCATGTCTGTTAGACTCTATCTTGTCCTGTCCTTTCAAATAATTTATTTCATTCACATCCTGATTAACTGCATTCATCTGCCACCTTCTGTAGGTTACCAAGAACATGCTTGATGATGATGTTATGGCTTCATAATCATAACAAAGCAAGTTTTAAAAGTATTTGTTCAAATATTTAATAAGATCTTAGAAATACCCAGAAAGAATGAAGCAGCTAAAGACCTCATCGACAGACCTCAAGGACACCACAATACCCTCCTGTTGGCATCACCACACTCACAGCTTTGGAGTAAGAATGTTACTTCAGGGTTAGGAATTTGGCTGTGGACTCGGATACTTGGGTTGAAGTCCTGGCCTCACCATATCCTGGCTGAGTGATCATGGACAGATTCCTTACCCTCTCTAATGTTCAGTTATTCAGTCTGAAAAATGGATCATCTTCCTCTTGAGATAATTGCAAAATAATTGGAATAATGTACAGAAAACCTTAGGCACTTACTTCACCTAATGAGGATGCAGAAATACTAGCTATTGTCTGAATAGTATGAGTATGAAAAGTATGAGTTTTGAATGCATAGTTGTTGGTGGGGGGGAAAGTTTCATGAACCTCTGAGGAGTAATTTTACTACTGGGTAAGCCCCAGAACACACCACTCTTTAACATGGCAAATGATAGAAAACAAATAGATTTGGATTGTGACTTTCATTTTAGAAACAACGTAATTTTCTTTTATGTACTGTTACAATCATTTAAGTGGTTTTTTTTATTGCATTGTAAGAACTCAAAATAGGATCTCTTGGCTTCATGTTTCCCCCTCTTCATACTCACTGTTGAGAGTTGATTTCTCTTATGTACTTGCTTTTGGCTAAACATTGTTTTTCCCTCACCCTCATCCTGTCTGTTATAAGCACTTACTCTCACATAAAATGGCTTGCTGTCACACAGGCACACCCATATTAGCAGTCTGAAGAGCCTCTGTGAAAGCAGGAATGGAAATTGGTGAGATTTTGCAGTCTTTCACATATGTGTTACCAAGGAAACCATCTATGTGTTAGCTTGCAGTCAGGCTGGCTTTTGTTTTGTCTCAGTTCATATGAGGAAAATAGAAGGAACTCAGATTTACTGGGGATGCCTCATGAACAAGAGCTAAACTCTAATTTTATATATAAGTACAAATAAATATATACCCCACCAGTACCAGAATGAAAGTAATAGAAGGGAAAACAGACTTTTCAATACCAACCCAAATCATTGTTAACCTTGATAAAAATGCATTTGAAATTTCAACAGAAATTTCAACAACCAGATAGTTGACAGAGAGAAGGGAGCTCACATTACAGCCAAGAGGAGGTGTGACTGATTTATTTTCATTTCTAAAGTGAATGTTATCATGAAGATACTGTCAGGTGATAGATGAAAAGACAGAAGACTGGCTCCTTAACCTGAATTCACCCCTTAACGTCTTGGAGTCTCAATTACCTTGGGTTTAAAATGGGCATGAGGATATATTCTCTATCTACCTCAAGTCAGAAATACAATGTATTTCACATTCTGAATTGCCATTTAAATATGTACACATGTGTGACTTTTATAATTTCTCAAGATGCTGGAAAAATATAAATTCAAATCTTTTTTAAGAAGTAATTTGGGGGTGGGGGAATCTGGGTGGGTCAGTCAACCAATTCTTGATTTTGACTCAGGTCATGATCTCAAGTGTGGGCGGCCATGGACTAGCTGGAGTAACTAAACCAAACCAGGCCTGGACTTGCGTCCCTCATTCACCCAAAAGGCTCAGAGCCTAAAGGGTGAATAGTTGGTTGATGCTTGAGAAAGGGCTTGAGCAATGGTTCTCAGAGCTGGCTTGTACGTGGTCGCCCACATAACACAATAGATACAATTTCTTCTGGCCTGGTCATAAATGTAAATAAGGGTCTGTGCTGTCCTTGCTGGTCTGTTAACCATATCTAATATTCCTTTAAAGTATGCACATCTGGAGCAACAAGCTTATCTTTTACCAAGGTCTTCTGGCACCAGTGGGTCTGTCTGGCGTGCTGAGAAAGGGGAACTTTGGAGGGTTTCACAAACATGCTAAAAATAGATACCTCCTTAGCTTTGTTTTGCTCATGCTATAAAATGTTATAGAACCTTGAATAAAGCTGGCACTGCTTGAACATCACCCACTGTGTCCCTCCTGTCCCCATCTCTTTACTTTTCTTTTACTTTCCTCATCCCCTTACCCTCAGACCCTGATCGTGTTGCCACAGAGCGTGCAACACTCAGGGTGGTGAGATCAAGCCCTGCAGCAGGCTCCACACTCAGTGGAGAGTCTGCTTGATTCTCTCTCTCCTTCTGCTCCTCTCCTCACACATGTGCATGTGTTCTCTCTCTCTCTTTTAAATATACATCTTTTTAAAAAAGGAAAGAAATTGAGCATTTCTATCCATAGTTTAAGAACAAGAAAAAAAATGAGTAATAAGGATTTCTAAGGCCAAAGACTCAGAACTTTATTTGTAATAAGACTACAGAGACGTAGAAAGGATTTGAAATTATGCAAAAGCATGTTTTCAAGTTTTGGTTCTACTGATAAGATATTTATGTTGTCTAGGTATATTAATCTAAAACTGGGATAATAATACCAAATTGATTAAGTTCTAGTGAGATTTAAATAGTGTAATATATGGCAAACCACAAACATTAAGCCTATGTAATACATGGTCAACAAATGGTGTCAAGTTAGCCAAAAATCTTGAATGTCAACTTAAACTTTAAGCTACAGATTTTCAGAATACCTGAGGGCCCTCTCCTTTGGTTCAATTAAAAACAATCTATAAAAAATAATACAGACTCACAGTTTTAAATATTCTTAAAGAACATCAAACCTAACTCATCACTTTCTGATATCTAAAATAATTTGGAGGCAAAAATTATTCCTAATAAACACAGTACCTAATAGACCCTCTTCACTTTCTCAGTTGAAGAGAAGATAATATTTTCATAGAGGAGTTTAAAAGAAATTATCTTCTATCATGTAGTGGAGCCTCATAAAAGGATATTACATGTCATTAACTTGCTTAATTTCTAGGGACACTGTCATGAGTA
This sequence comes from Canis lupus baileyi, assembly GCF_048164855.1. NCBI lineage: Eukaryota > Metazoa > Chordata > Mammalia > Carnivora > Canidae > Canis > Canis lupus. The sequence continues at coordinate 15,085,098 of NC_132862.1, read as the reverse complement.
TCCTCACTTTAAGTAACCTGGATTATTTTGCAGAGTGATTTCTTTGAAAAAACAGTAGATCTTTAAGTCACAGGCACAGATATAGAATGGTGTCAACATAATGACTCACTTCATTCCTTTTAGAAATTAGCATGAGATTTTTAGGCCCTCTCAGTTAAGTTTTGAACATAGGGGTGGAACATCTGTGGTCAATAGAATTTCATATGGAGGATTACTTCACAGAATATTAAAGCTAAGAAAGAGTTATTCAGAATCCTATTTGGGTGTTTTCTTTCTTTTCTTTTGTTTTTTTGGGGGATAGTGTTTCCTTTTTTCATCTCAACTGTATACCTTATTGCTAGTTGTGATTCTGCAAATCTTTCATGGTCTCACAAGCCTCCATACCATCATATCTGTGCTGTCTTCAGCCTCAAATGTCCCTTCCCTGATCCTACTGAAGAACTTCCAACCAATCCTTCCTATTTCATTCTCTGCTTTCTCATAACACTTTATGTAAGCCCCAGTTAGCCCACTTCTATAATTGTTTAAATCATTTGAATACCCCGTTATTAAATTCTGAGCTCCTTGACAGAATGTATCATGCCATATTTATTCTTGTTTCTTCAGGACTCAGTACTGTGTTTCAGAAGTAGTAGTCAATATGTTTTTCATATTATTTCACAGTTTATAATGGCCTTACTTTCCATTATAAGTCATATAATTCAGATAAATTCAGATACAAAATCCAGGAATTAATAATAGGAAGAGACCTTGAATCTGATGAAAGCACAGGAAGAAAAGACTTCGAATAAAAAGATGCTCAGGGAGGCAGACACATGGCCCCAACAGGACTAACTTAAGAACAGTTCAAGACCTTGAAATTCAAAGAGAAGAAAGCTTTATAGACAATGCAGGTCTTTAAATCATAAATATCTTTCTTCAAAATAATGGTGATTAGGGTGAAAAAAAATGGAAAAACAGTTTGTGCAGTCAAAAACTGTGCAAGAGAGCTGAAGCTGCCATAAGGCAGATAAGCTGGTATGTTTGGAATGCTGGAAATTCATGTGGTAACTGTACATGGGAGTATGTTCTTACCAAACTTCTGTGATTAACTGGTCATATTTCTTAGGCCTTTGTATTTATAGTGAAAACCATCCTTTCCTCAGCTAATCTTGGCTGATTTGAATTTTAATACTCGAGTGACCCAGGATTCAACATTTTCTCCACTAAAGTGAAGATTGCTGGCCAACACACCACATAAATACTCTAATAAAAAAGAATTACTACTTTACTGCTATACCTGGTGTGTTAGGTTCTGATATATTGCCATAACAAATTACCACAAACTTAATGGCTTAAAACAACACAAATTTATTATTGCCAGTTTTGTCCAACAAGGCCTCATGGGGTTAACGTCAAAGAGTTAATAGAGCTGTATTCTTTTTGGAGACTCTAAGGGGAAATCTATTTCTTTGTGTTTTCTCCCACTTTCTAGAGGCCACCCATATACCTTGGCTGGTGGCACATTCCACTCTCTCTCTCTCTTTTTTTTTTTTTTTTAAGATTTTATTTATTTATTCATGAGAGACAGAGAGAGGCAGAGACATAGGCAGAGAGAGAAGCAGGCTCCATGCAGGGAGCCCGATGTGGGACTCTATCCTGGGACTTCAGAATCATGCCCTGGGCTGAAGGCAGTCAACCGCTGGGCCCCCCAGGTGTCTCACCTTCCACCAGCAACACAGCAACTCTTTAGCCCTGTTTCCATTGTCACATCTCTATCTAACTTTCTCCTCTGCCTCCTTCCTTTGCTTTGGAGGACACCTGTGTTATATTGTGTCACTCTGAATAATCAGGATGAACTTCCTATTTTAAGGTCAGATGATAAGAAACCCTACTTCTTCTGCAAACTTAATTCTAGTTTGCTATGTAACCTAACATATTTCTAGGTTCCAAGATTTAGGATGTGGACTTCTTTAGCGGGGTATTATTCTGCCTCACATACCTGGTAATGAAACTTTTTTAACCCTACTTGTAAACAACATATGGCTTAAAGGAGGCCAGAGGTTGAGATAACCAACGATATTAAGACCTCTTCTAGGGATCCCTGGGTGGCGCAGCGGTTTGGCGCCTGCCTTTGGCCCAGGGCGCGATCCTGGAGACCCCGGATCGAATCCCACATTGGGCTCCCGGTGCATGGAGCCTGCTTCTCCCTCGGCCTGTGTCTCTGCCTCTCTCTCTCTCTCTCTCTCTCTCTCTGTGACTATCATAAATAAAAAAAAAAAAAAAAAAGCCCTCTTCTAGTCAAGATCTGCAGATTTAAATATAAGTTAAAGTTACCATCTTCCTCCTCTTGGCACATAAAGGAAATGCTGCATATCAGACCATTTTTACTTTATCCTGGCCACCTCTTTTTAAAATATATACTACCAAAGAACACTTTCAGAATTTTCATAGTATATTTTTAAGTAAACCCAACAAAATATTGTAGAAAGATTTTCACTGTTGACTTAACTGATCTAGAAATAGGCCTGCAAGATATTTCTGGTGCCAAGCTGGGCACAAGCGATTGCAAGTACATTTGCCATCTTCTTGGCAGTGAAGTAATATAAAATCATTATTGATATCAAAAATAATGTTGAAACTATCATTAATTTTTGCTAAAAATCTACTCTACTATATTCAATTGTTCTTGAAAAGATCAAAGGAGAGGAAAAGAGATCCTAGTCTTTGGAAAGAAACCATGGAGGATTAAGAAGGTCTTCAAAATTAAATTGAAACTAAATCCCGTATTTGAAAAAGACTGTTAAAAGCAAGCCATAATGAAGACATAAATAGAGTTCTTTGAAGGAATCATGATATACTTAATATATAGAGGCTGAAAGCTCAAGACCATAGGTCATGTTTAATCTTGGTTGAATAAAATTAAAGTAGATAAACATAGAACAGGAAGCTCCAAAGAAAAAAAAGAAGATATTAGTGAGCAATTAATCTGTGTGCCCTGATAAGCAGTCAAGAACTAGAAATATGATTTTATAAGTAAATAAACTTTTAAGTTAAAACTTATTTGCTACTTAACTAAAATAATAGTTACCTTCCAGTTGAAATGCATTACTCATACTACCTGTGCATTTGGTAATAGCTATCTTATTAGATAGCTATAAAAATTACTTTAAATAATAAAAATACCCACAAATTTAGTAAATCTATAACTATTCTATATAGCTATATCATATACTCTATGTTTCAAATTAACTGGACACTGGCTCTTTCTTTACAATATGAGTTGAATGATTTGACAATAATATATTTATAAGAAAAATGGAAAGCTTAATAATGTCACCAAAGATTATGTACCATGAAAAATAGAATTCACTATAAATAATATAGAATAGTATATTAAAGACTGACAGAGTCATGCTCTTACTAACTTAACTCAAAGGGTATTATTGTAGGAAGGAAGAACAAGGAGTTGCACAGCCAGATGTTGTAAAACATCGAACCATCATTCAGGTTACTATAGTGACTGTGGTGACCTTTGAACTCAGCAAGCTCCCCAGTAGACCTCCCTTGCTCCTTACTCTAATGACACCGACATCATGGTCACTCAGGTGCTCTCTACCTATTTTACCTACGCTGCTATCTGCCTCAAGGCTTCTTCTTAGTGCTTTATCTTTTTGTATTTTGGCTTTTGCCTTATTTTTCTGTATCTTTATTTCATGTGCCCCAACAGGAAGAGAACCCAAGTACATGGCAGCTACATCCAATACGGATGCCCTCTTCTCATCAATATAGATGAGAGACCTTGCAGAGCCTCTGTTCTCTACTTTTATGCCCAATCCACTGTGACCAGGAAGTGGATTCATGTAGTACAAATGTGAAAGGAAACATCTGTGGCTTTTTTCCCCCCTAACAGAGAGTTGTAAACATGGCAGGAAATCAGAAAGCTTTGTCTTGCTCATATATAATGAATATTCTGTAGAATTTGAGAAATATAATACCTTAGGATTTTAGAATTCCTGGAATGATGACCTTTACATCCTAACCAGGTAGAAGCATGATATAAGTGGTGTGTGTGGGGTGGGGATCGGCATTATCCATTCACTTATCCATTATTGGGCACTTGTTGAATATTGGCTGCCATTCTTCATGCTGAGAATACAGTGATGGATTAGGCACACCTTTTCTAAACTAAGAGAAAGCTTGAAATCTCATGGGGGAGACAGCCCTTAACCACAAAACAAAATAATTTCAAATGTACTATGTGCTTTTTTCACTTGCTGCTACAATCAAACATATGCAGACCATCTGCATCTGTATATATATAATCTTTTTTCCCCCTTATTGCTGTGGTTCATTGACCCATCTCCTACTAGTACTAAGTCTTCAAGTTTTGCACTGGATTCCACTCCCAGCTCAAGGTTGCTATTAACACAAGTCTCCCTTTTCTCTCCCAACTCATCATTTTCTCCCTCTCCATTTGATTTTTTCCACTAGTATTAAAAGATGCTATCATTCTTCATGTCTTAAAAAAGTAAATGTTCCCTTGATCCCAGGTCCCCTTCTACCTATAGCCCAATTTCTGTGATCCCATTTATAGCAAAATTCTTCCAAAATATTATCTGTATTCATTATGTCTCAGTCTTTTCTCATTCTTTCCTGCTGTCCAGTCCAACTGTTTTCTTTTGGGGAGCCTGATGCTGGGCTTGATCCCAGGAACCTGGGATCACAACCTGAGGTGAAGGCAGATGCTCAACTACTACACCGCCCAGGCATCCCTGACTCAAAATTTATTGACCCACATCCAGCACTGTGCACTTTTGGGAAGAATATTGAAGTATCAGAAATCTATACTCTTACAAGACAGTTTGTGATCATACTTTTGCTATTTGAATATGTTTTTAGTAACCCACACTATTAGTCAGGATTTCCTTATTCTTTCTGTAATGGAGAAGACACAATAGCAAGATCTTAAACAAGATATAAGTTTATCTCATTCTCTATAAGAAAAAAATCTCTTATTTTAGTATCAGGCTGGTATGATATGCCATGGTGAACAGTGATCAAAATTCCCAAACCTTGTTGTTCTGCCATCGGCAATGCCTGACTCTTATTCTATGCTTCAAGATGACTGCTCAAACTCCAGACATCTGTATTCCAATCAGCACAACAGACAAAGCAACAAAAGAAAGGAATGACCTTTCTCACCTCTCCTTAAGACTCTCCCCAAGAAATTACATGTAAACTTTTGCTTAATTCTAGTGTTTCTTTTCTAGTCACACAATAGCTTCAAGGGAACCTGGAAAATAATTCAGTGCAACCATGAGTCCAGTAAAAACCTGAGGGTTCTATTTCAAGAAGGGAGAAAGGGATATTTGGGGGGAATTAACTCACTCTGACCATGTCGCCATCCACCCAAAATAGTTCATTAATCTTTTTCTTAAGAAAAAATGTAATGACATCCTCCATTACATTTGGTTGAGTGAAAGTTTCTCTAGTAAATCTAATCTATGTATATTTGTACCTACTTATCATCTATCTAATTATTTCCCTATCAAATTTATTTATCTACTTACCTATACAACTATCTGGTTATCAAGTTAGCTATTTATTTGTTAAATTGTGTCACTGCTTCCTGCTTTCTCTGGGCTGTCCACTTTTAAGATTTGTTGTTGTTATTAATAGCTAGGAAAGTTGCTTAGAAGGAAGGTGAAGGGCTTTAGAAACATTGTAACTATTGGGGGAATATTATAGTTGCTTGACACACAGAATTATTCAACAGAACTATAAAAATGTGTGAAGACAGTTACAGCCTCTTTGTTACTGTATAGTGTGCTTGCAACTAGTCAGGTAAATGCCTTTGATAAAGCCAAAGCAGTGCATGTAAATCTGATAGGGAAACATATGAATATCTCATCAGTACCAGAACAGCTCCTTGATGAGAGGCATCAATTTACAATATTTCCTTTTTTGAGTTGTATAAAGAAATTGATTGTTCTCCATTATTATCTGTAAATTTCATATCTCCTTTTATTTGCAACAAAATGCGTGTAATTGGAGGTAGAGATCATGGCTTCAGAGTAGGACTTTATTTTTCTTGAAATTGGCAAGCAAGAGCTGAAAGCCTCTTTCCACATAATTTCTCTGCTCATATCTAGTTCATTTAAAATAAATAGTAAGGGCACTGTTACACTCAGATGCTATAATTCCAGATTACAAAGCATCTCTCTCAGTGCTAAAGAATGAAGATGACTGATCTAGTGTGAAGCCAGGTGGTTACAGATGTTATCAATTTGGGGATTAAAGGTACTAAAACTGATGACCAGAAGTTGCACTAATTCTTTGCATATATGTCAAGGAGGATGGGGACAGGATGTCCCAAGTCATAAGCAAGAAAGTAAAGTATCCAAGAGTATGCCAACCTATGCACATGGGGAATAGAGTGGGGGAAAAAAGCTTTTTCAAGGTAAGAGTTAACAGAATTCCAGTTACTATAAATGTTTAGAAATTTTTATGATAACTAAAGATTGAGAGTGATTTTAAAGCATTGGTTCAGGGATAAGAAGAATCTAATTCCTGAAGAACTATTTTCTAAAAAAAGAGAGATCTATGTCTACCATTGGTTTTTAATAACTGTAGCACATTTTGCAAATTTATTTACTAAAAATCTTACAGTAATCTGGACTCTTAAAGTATTCCCTATGTAATACAATTCTCAATCTCTCCTTGCTAACTAGTTAAAAAAGCATCCCATTCATCCTGTGGTCTTAACGCCAGTTAAGTAATTATTTTACTTTTCTTAATTATACAGGAAAGTCACCAATTCATAGTCTCTGTGTTTTCCCATCAACTGATTATTAATGGCACTACTGATATTAGCAGGTGATTTGTCTTTAAAATTTGCATGTGAAATTTTGCTTTTACCATTGAGGTACAGGAATCATTCTCTCATCTGCACTAATGCCTCATTTGTATTCTGAAGTAGGAAGCTCCACTTTTTTAACTAAATGAAGAATTCCCATCATCCTTTCGATTCACTCCTTCCTAAAGGAAGGGAGCCTTTGGAATTGGAGAAGAACTAAGCATACATAATTCTGCCCATTATTATTTTCTTTTGGACATGCCAGCATGCATTGAATATATATTTGATTCAGCTCCTGATGCTATAAGGTGAATACACTGAGATCAGAAGCCAGGAATATCTTCTAAAAATAGGCCTAGGGGAATCTATATTCCTCTCCTCCTCTGCTTTCTGCTCTATGTAAGACAGCTACTCACGGTGTCTTCAAGGCATAGCATTGTCATTGCCAAGAAGCCTGATGTGGCTCCGTATCTACATTATATTGGGTACTCTATTTTTAGTAGTTTAATCTCCATTAGTGCTCAGTTGCAGGATCAAGGATTGTAAGAGCTACTCATAATTTATTTCTTGGGTTATGTGCATAATCACAAACTTATTTCCGCCTCTCCCTTTTCTGTACTAATCTATACAGAAGAAAGTCACTAATGGTGAAATTTTTAATTTAGTCCTCAGATTATAGAATATCAAGGTGTAATGGCTATAGAGAGAACAAGAATGAACATCAATTCTAAGATAAGCACAATAATAGAAGGAATTTTTGTTTTGCCTATTGAGGAAAGTGTAAGACACATGGGAGAGTTGTATTATGTCAGTTAAGAGTGTTTATTTATTTTAGTTTTTGTTATTATTGGCATTGAGAACTTTGTTGACAAAAACATGTATGAATGCTAAGCAAACAGAGGAGGTCACTGTATTATAAAGTAGGAGCACATTTATTCACACTTTCTCCTATGTTCCCCTCTATGTTACAGGTGCTGGTAGGTTAAAGTACTCTTCCTTTATAGCTAGACTTCTAGATGCGTTTTTGGTTTTGCCAATGAGATTTATTCACAAAGGTTTTGGAAAGTAGAAACAAGATGGAGACCATTTTACAGTGGCTGTGTTCGCTAACAAGGGTGATCTAACAGCACAGAGTATGTGACAGGAGGTGAGGCAGCTATGATATCAGCAGTAGTGACAGAAGCACCAATCACAGCTTTCTCCCCTCCGACCACAGCTACAGCGGTATGACCTGAAAACCAGCTGTCCTAGGTTAGCACCTAGACTTGCATTTCTCCTACTCTTCCAATAATTTTGCAAGCACCTTATTTTCTCTATTGAATCTCTTTCTGATTGGAATGTTTTCTATTTCCTGCATGTAACACTGCTTGATATACTATGACACTAATTACATGACACACTGTAAAATGCTGATTATAATATATTCCAAGGTTCTGTACAGATTAGAGAGAATGTATATAAACTGTTGAGCTTCAAGCAGTACCCAGTAAATAATTTCTATTTTCACCAATACTTATTAATAACTAAGCTTTTCTTGAATATAAAGTACATGACCATTAGCTCTATGTATTCTAGAAGAATACTACAAGTGATTATGTTTTTTGTACTGTAACCATCTTCACAAATTATAAACAATTCTGTAGTCCCCCAGAATATATTAAGAAGTTATAGGAGGGTGTGTGTGTGTGCAATAATTTCCTGTCATTTATTCTATCATTCAATCCTTCCATTTGTAAACAAGTTGAAGAGATTATAAAGTTTCTTATTTTCACAGGAATTACTGTTCACTTCATTGTTCACAAGAAGATTCTTACTGAAAGAAAAGGGAGATGAAAGCCTATTATCCTATTCATGGGTTTGGAATTTTTCCCTCTGATAATTTATGCAACATAGATTTGTCACATTAGAGGAAAATGCCATTGAATTTATGCTTTGATTTTATGTGTGTGTTGGATTCCATAAACAAGAGAAATTTTCTGCACTATATTAAAGTCTGAGTTGAAAACTATACCCTCTTAAATTAATGTCTTCTGAGGAAAGTAGGATCCACATTCCTCTGTAATAAAGTAAGAAGTAAAGAAATCTCTCTGCATGCTGTTGTGACCTTTGACAAGTGTCATAGTTAACTGGTCTTAGCAGCGGCAGGACTTATTTCTTTCACAGAGGTTTGTGATCTCCCAGGTGGAAATAATCACTAAAAATAAATGCCTCTGGTGTAAAAAACAAAAAACAAACAATACCTGTTGGCCTTTTTTAGTGCTTACTCTGGCTCTGAGCCAGTGATTTGTTGGCTATCCCACCAAGTCAGACTAAAAAGGCAGTGGAATATTTGGGGTAAGATGAACTGTGACTTGTCCTAGATGTTGCTTGGTTTATAAATTGCTTGGTTGCCAGCTTTATAAACAAACCATCAGGGCTTAAAGACTTTACTTATAAATATATCTAGAATCCTCATTTCAGAGTGTTTTGTTCCTCTGTTCTTGCTGTCTCTGAAAACTACTGATTCTTAAGTTTCTACAAACATTTGGTCAAACTGACAGTCCAGACTCTGTTAGGGATAAGTGAAAATCTGGGGCTCAGCTCTTTGCTTGGAACACACTACTGATGATGAAAAGCAGGGTTCATTGCCATGATCTGTAGATATAGTAATGACTTTACTCACTTCAGCATTTAAAGTCTGGCATAGACAGTCCCTGAAATCCCTATTACTGAAGAACTTATTTTAGAAGCTAACAAACATTCAAACACACTAGCATCATTTATCCATAACAACACTATGGTTTTTGATGCAGATCTATTAGTTTTCATAGTCTCTTTATAACCATCACAATAGTAAATAGAATCCTATATTTAGTAAAATTGTCCTTCAAAGTGAGGGAGAAATTAAGACATTTCCAGAAAAACAAAAGATGAGAGAGTTCGTTACCACTGGACTTCTCCTGCAAGAAGTGCTAAGGGAAGTCTTGCAGATTGCAATGAAAAGACACTAGAGAGGACTTTGAAGCCATATGAAGAAATTAAGACTCAGTAAAGACAAATAGATGGGCAATTATAAAAGCTAGCATTATTGTAACTGGTTTATCATTCTACTTTTGGCTTTCTACATTATTTAAGAGATTAATACATAAAAAAATCATTGGTCTGAAAGCCAATAATATCATAAATTTGGTTTGTAACTCCACTTCTTATTTTCTACAAAAAATAATTTTATTTTACTTGAGGCTGAAGCATAAGAAAGCTATATATAATCTATGTTTTGGACACAGTATATGAAGATGTAATTTCAATAACTGAATGGGAGGGGACTAGAGATGCATAGGAACAAGGTTTTTTCATGTTTTTGAAGTAAACTGGTTTAAATTCAAATCAGGGTGTTCTATTTTAGAATGTTAAATATAATTTCCAGGGTAACCACAAAAAATAGCTATAATATATACATAAAAGAAAATGAGAATAAAAACGTTTTATTACAAAAATTCAGCTAAACACAAAAGAAGACAGAAATGCAGAAAGTGAGGGACAAAAAAACACTATAAGGCATATGGAAAACAAATAGCAAAATGACAGAAGTAAATCTCTTCTTATCAGTAATTACTTTAAATGTAAATGGATTAAACTCTCCAAAAGACAGAGCTTGGTAGAGCATATTTTAAAGAAGCCAAAAACATAATCCAACTATATATTGTCTACAAGAGACTCATGTTAAATCCAAAGGCACCAGAAGAGTGAAAGTGAAAGGATGGAAAAAGATATTCTATGCAAATAGTAACCAAAAGAGAGCAGGGATAAATATTCTAATATCAAACAAAATAGACTTTAAATTTTAAAAATGTACAAAAGTACAAGAACATTACCTGTTAATAAAAGGTTCAATACAGCAAGAAGTATAACCCCAAGTATTTGCACACCAATAACAGACTATCAAAATATAAGCAGCAAAAATTGACAGAGTTGAAAGGAGAAGTAGTTTTGTATTGGTAATTGGATACTTCAAAATATCACTCTCGGTAGTGGATAGAACAAACAAAATAAGTAAGGAAATAGAGGATTAGAAGAAAATGAAACAAGCATATCTAACCATACCCAACAACAACAGAATACACATTCTTCTCAAATGCACATGGGTCATTCTTCAGTATAGATTAATATGAGCACAAAGTAAGTCTTAACACATTTAAAAAGAAATGTCATAGAAAAATAGTTCTCTGACCACAACAGGATGAAATTAGAAATCAATAACAAGAAACGCAGGAAAACTCACAAATTTATGGAAATTAAACAACATACTCCTAAACAGCTAATGGATCAACAAAGACATTACAAGGAAAATAAGAAAATACTTAGCGATAAATGAAAACAACATATCAAAACTTATGTGACATGGTGAAACCAGTGTTAAAGAAAAATGTACAGCTATAAATGCGAACATGAAAAAAGAAGAAAGGTATCAAATCAACAACCTAAATTTACAACTGAAGGAACTAGAAAAAGAAGAATGAACTAAATCCAAAGCTATTTAAGGAAGGAAATAAGATTAAAGCTGAGATAAATGTTATAGGGAATAGAAAAACAATAAAGAAGATCAACAAAACCAAAAGTTAATTCTTTAGGAAGATTAATTGCCCAACTTTAAGCTAGATAGGCTAAGAAAAAGAGACTACTCAAATAACTAAAATCAGAAATGTATGTGAGGACATCACTACTCTTTCTCAAGAAATAAAGATGATTGTAAGTGAGAACTGTAAACAATTGTACATCAACAAATTGGATAAAGTAGATAAAATAAACAAATTCCTAGAAATACAACTCCTACCAAGGCGAAATCATGAAGAAACAGAAAATCTGAGTAGATCTCCAGGAGGAGGAGAATCTCCTCCAGGAGACTGGGTAGTGAAAGTGAAGATTCTTACCTTGTGCCTAATCTTGAAAGATAATCTTTCAGTCGTTTATCATTGAGTTTGATGTTCTCGCTGGGTTTTTCACAAATAGCTTTTACGATTTTAACGTTAATTATCTATCCCTAATGTGTCGAGTGTTTTTATTACAGAATAGACTTTGAATTTTGTAAAATGCCTCTTCTGTAGTAATTGAGATTACCATGTGATTTTTATCCTTCACTAGGAGATGTATCAGCATGGATCTGTTCATCCTTTTTTTGAGCTTCTTCAATCTGAAAACCAATATTATTCAATTTTAGAAAAGTATCAGCCATTACCTTGTCTTGGACTATTATAGTTCCAACTTTCTCTTTATTAATAATTCTGAAATCCCTATTACTGGATGTTAGATTTTCATTCACTATTTTTCATGTCCATAAGTAATTTTTTTTAGCTCACTATGCTTCGTTCTATATAAATTGCTAAATCTATTTCCAAGTTTACTGTCCCTAACCCTTTGAATTTAATGTTCCATACAATATGTCCACTATGTTCTTAATTTTGATAATTATATTTGTCAGCCTTAGAGATTAGATTTGGGTCTATTGCACATTTAGTTTGTTTATTTATTTTTTATTACTATACTGCTCTCATTGCAGGCTTTATTCCTTTTTTGTATCTCTTTAACTTTAAACACTGATATTTGATAGTTACATTTATATCATTTTTAGCCTTTTAGATATAAACTCTTACATTTGTTGCATTTGTGGTCTCTTTTTGCACTATAATTAATTTTCATGCATAGTTTGAAGAGTTTTTTTTCATTGTATCTCATCTTCAGGAAGGGTGGATTTTCTTTGTGGGAGTCTCAGGTACTGTGGACAGTAGCTTCTGCTGAGACCATTGTTAATTTATCATTTTTTGGCTTCCTACCTCATGAGTAATAAACATTCAACCATTACAGCATGTGATTTGGGATTGGGATTTTCATTTTTCCAAGGTTACTTTTTTCCATTTATGGATCTGAGTAATTGGCATGTTTCTTGGATCTGTGGTGTTACTAATCCAATTTCCACAGATATTGTAGCCAATAGAGGCATCCAGTTTTGTTTTTGTTTTTTACTTTGCAGAGAGTTTGATTCCAACTAATTACCTTGTGTAAAGCTAAAACTACAGCTCCTATTCCAATGTAAGCAACAATAATCTGTCAACTTTATCCCAGCTCCTATACCTCTGAGCTACATCAGTAACACTCTAATGCTCTATTGTTTCCTCTTCACTAATAGCAATAAGAAAATTTCATTTCTTTTTTCCTGATGAATTTGGCATTGTAATTTCCTAAAGTATTTTTCTTTAAATTTAATAATTTTCCTATGTAAGTACTGGATTTGTAGGATGAGTTTTTTTTTTTAACAGTACAGAGCAGAAAAGTATTAACTAAGTTTACCACATATAACTCCTTTACTCACTCTGTAATTAGAATATTTATATGTCATCGATCTAGTGTATTATTTTTACTACCTCAAGACCATTTAACTATTATTTATGTGTCCTAATTTATACAACTAAATCCCTTTTGTTGGACACTTGGCTTGTTTCCATTTTTCTCCTCTCTCATAAACATTTTCTTTTCTCTTTCCTTTCTTTTCTTTCTTTTCTTTTCTTTTCTTTTCTTTTCTTTTCTTTTTTTCTTTTCTTTTCTTTTCTTTTATTTTCTTTTGTTTTTTCTTTTCTTTTTAGGAGGCTCCATGCCCAGTATGGAGCCCAGTGAAGGGCTCATACTCACAACCCTGAGATCAAGATCTGATCTGAGATCAAAGTCAGATGCTCAACACAACTAAATCACTCAGATGCCCCTCTCATAAACGATCTCTTATAAAAATATTGCACTATATAATTGTTATGCATTCAGTGGGAAAAAACCAAAGGATATACATAAAATAATGACAAAGCTAAAAACAGCAGGAGATTTCTAGTTAATAGCTAATAATAGTCAAATAGTTAACAAAAGTGAGAGTACCAAACTTCTCCTTTCTCTGTAGCAATGTTTTAGCTCTATCAAAAGGGCTTCCTTGTTTTTTTGGAAATAGGTTTTTTGTTTGGTTTTGACATCTATGAATGTCCCAGAAAATGAAAAATCTTGTGATGAGCCAGAACCAAATTTCTTTGCTGGCACTGTATCTTGAATGAGATCTCTATGCTCTCAGAAAAACATTAATGTGATTGGAACCAACATCTCTTTCCCTATTACTTGCTGCCATCTTTGTTTTTTTGAGGTGTCTAGTGGATGGTAACATAATGCACCCTGAAAAACAATACTTTATCAGTCTTGAAAAGGGGTTGCAAGTGTGATTAGGTCACCTCAGCTGACACTATGGTAAGCTTGTTGGAACTAATCCCCAAAGTGCCCCTAATACCATAAAAGCTACAGTTGCTTATCAAAGCTGGGGCAGTCTAGCATTCTTTAAAGCTTCCAGAACTCTCTTCCATCTCAGAAGTGTTCTATTTCCATTAGACTGAGTATATATAGATATAACTAAAAAGTTGCAGACGAAGCAGAATAAAACATTTTAAAAAATAAAACAATAAAGTAACTGCAAGGAAGAGCACAATGCATAAAACCTGACAATAATATACAACTTTTAAGACAGAAATTGCTAAAAGAGACAAATAAGGGGGACAATTAGATTACTAATGCTAATTTTCCTAGAGAAAATGTCAATGTTATTCATTAGAAATCAACCCCATAATCTTTACAGTCAAGATGTGTGGATTTTTTTTCATAAACTGATGGTGGACCCTACTTTTTTTACTCTATTTTTAATAGCATTGGGGGGGGTTTTGTCCTACTTTTTTTTCCTTTTTTTTTTTTTTTAAAGATTTTATTTATTTATTCATGAGAGAGACAGAGAGAGAGGCAGAGACACAGGCAGAGGGAGAAGCAGGCTCCATGCAGGGAGCCCGATGTGGGACTCGATCCTGGGTCTCCAGGATCACGCCCTGGGCTGAAGGCAGGCGCTAAACTGCTAAGCCACCCAGGGATCCCTGTCCTACTTTTAAATAGCATTTTCTTTCTGCTTATTGTAGACTACAGAGAGCAGATATTTTAATATATTTCAGATTTCAGATAATGTATCTTATTTTTTATTTGAAGGTCTTATTTTTACTCCCACAGATAATGGAAAGCTAAACTGCCTTCAGCTATCAATTGATTAACTGACTTGATTGTGTGACAGTCCTAAAAAATATCTTTCCTACTTATTTCCAAGTTTAATTATGTGCCTCTTAGGGTTACATGAAATGCATCACTGCTTAATCCAGAGTGCATAAACAATCAAACTAAGAAGAACTGAATCTTAAAGTTGGTGATTTGGTCAATAGAGCTTCAACAGTTTAAATAAGTTGCTTCAGTGACAGTCAAAACTGTAGGCTGTTCTAGGTTTTTCAGGAAAGTCCTCATGTGGGAGATAAATCCTGACAATTTTGATATCCTAGACAATACAATTTTAAAAGGAAATTAGACCATCCTAAAAGGAAGAACAAAAATGTAACACCTCTTCAAAGTTGGGAATTTTTAAAGTATAATAAGCAGGGAAAGAAGCTTTTTTTGCCTAAAGAGAAAAAATAGCAGAATAGGAGAGATGAGGACAATCTTCTCATCTATAAAATATGTGTGTATTTGAGATGTATCTTTGTATAATCCGAACTGTATAAAATGTATCTGGTGTTAAATATTATATAGAGCTCATCAATTGGCATATCTGGAAAAAAGATATTTATAAGTATTATTGGAACTGGGTAGGAGATGTATTAATTTCCTATTGATTCTATACTTCTAGGGAAGATGGTGGAGTAGGAGGACTCTAAGCTCACTTGGCCCCATGGATACAAGATAATAGCCAAAAAAGTATAAGAAGCCCATAAAATGACCCAAAGACTGTCAGAGTAGACTCCACAGCTAAATATGGAGAAGCCACATAGAGAAGGGTAGAAAGGGTGAGACTCGATCAGGAGCTAAATGGGCCTACTGGACTATCTGTGGGAGAGAAGAATTCTGCAGGTGCATAGAAGGGAAAGGAACAGACCCTAACACCAGGCACCCCAGGCACAAGGAATCCAAAGGGAAGATGAATCCCTATAACATTTGGCATTGAAAACCCAGGGAACTGAATTTCATAAGTTCTTATAACAAGCAGGACTAAACCCAGAACCTTTAAAAATCACCAGGCTCCGTAGTACATGAGTGGCTCAGTTAATTGAACTTCTGTCTTTTGATTTCAGCTCAGATCATCACCTCAGGCTTGTGAGACAGAGCTCCACATTGGGCTCTGCACTCCGCACAGAGTCTTCTTGAGATTCCTTCTCTCTCTGCCCCTTCCTTACCACCTCAAATAAATAAATAAATACATAAATAAATACATAAGTAAATAATTCTTTTAAAAAAATCAGTAGGCTTCTGGGAGAGCTGGGAGGGTGAGAAGAAACTGATCCCATCTTTAAAGAGATAGCACAATAAACAACCCCATGGAAATACAGCATTGAAGCAGCAGTTTGAAAATCACCTGGGTTATACAGGAAATAGATTTGTTTACTAATACTAGAACATATGCTTGAGGAACAAGGATCTTTACGAGATTTCTCCAAGAATACGGAGCTGGTGGGTGTCATTTCCCTTCCCACCCCTGTGCCAGACTAGACACTAGGACACCACTGGGAGCCAGTGCAGCACTAACACTCCCTCCATTTCTAACAGCCCACCCCACCTCTGCATTCTCCTGCAGATATGCCCCCCAATCAGGCCTCAGGTCCAGGTCCCCCCCCACAGCAGAATTACACAAAACTGGTGAACACTCCATATATCACCCCCACACATTTATTTGGATCTGCATCCCCTAACCAGGCCTACATCCATCCCCAGTGGTTTTACATCCCCTCCTGAGAGCAGAGATCTTGCTGGCACCATGGGACCTGCTCCCACATTCACCTGTAGTTTGGTGCAAATGCATCTCTGGCAAACACCTGATCTGACTCAATGTAAGCCCAAGATGTCCCCAGATTGCCCCCTAACAACAAAGGGAATAAACCTTGTTCACAACAGGCAAAGAGACTCATTGCAAAAAACTGGACAAAAGGAGGTCAGTCACAATAGCAGAATATGTACAACACATATAGGGGACACTCCAGAAACACCAGTTTCTGGTGAAAAGGAAACATACTTCAGGGCACTATAGAACCTCTTCTTCATAAGGCCTCTACTTTTAAGAGCAGAATATGTAGCTGACTTCCCTAACACATAGAAACAGACATGGGGAGTTAGACAAAATGAGAAGACAAAGGAATATGTTCCAAATGAAGGAACAAAACAAAATCACAGCAAGAGACCTAAGTGAGCAGAGATAGGTAATATGCCTGATAAAGAATTTTACAAACCAAATTCTAACCACAAATCGAAAAGCACTAATAGATACGCAAAAAATAAAGAAAAAGGAATCCAGGTATATCACTAAAGAAAGCCAACTAATTGTGAGAGAAGAGAGCTAGGGAATAAAGGAACAGAGAAAAACTACTAAAACAACCATAAAACAGGTAACAAAATGGAATAAGTACACACTTCTCAATAATTACTTTGAGGGGATTCCTGGGTGGCTCAGCGGTTTAGTGCCTGCCTTTGGCCTGGGGCATGATCCTGGAGTCCCAGGATCGAGTCCCACATCAGGCTCCCTGCGTGGAGCCTGCCTCTCCATCTGCCTGTGTCTCTGCCTCTGTGTGTGTGTGTGTGTGTGTGTGTGTGTGTGTTTCTCATGACTAAATAAATAAAATCTTTAAAAAATAATAATAATTACTTTGAATGTAAATGGACTAAATGCTCCAACCAAAAGACATAAGGTGACGGAATGGATTAAAACACACACACACACACACACACACACACACACAAAATCCCCAAAACAAGACCCAGCTATATGCTGCATATAAGAAACTCATTTCAGACCTAAAGATGCCTGTAGATTGAAAGTGAAGGGAACATCTATTATGCAAATCATGTGAAAAGAAACCTGGGGCGGCAATACTTTTATTGGACAAAATAGACTTTAAAACAAAATATAACAAGAGGTAAAGAAAGACACTATATAATCATTTAGTGTACAACGCAACAAGAAGATATAATAATTGTAAATATTTATGCACTCAACACAGGAGCACCCAAATTTTTAGAGCAAGTAATATGGCAAGATGGTGGAGGAGTAGGGTTCCCAAGTCACCTGTCCCCACCAACTTACCTAGATAACTTTAAAATCATCCTGAAAACTTACAAATTCGACCTTAGATATAGAGAGAACAGCCGGAATGCTACAGAGAGAAGAGTTTGCACTTCTAACCAGGTAGAAAGGTGGAAAAAAAATAAAATAAAAAAGACATCAGTGGGGGAGGGGCTCCACAAGGAGCCAGGCTAAGGGGGGTGGTGAGAGCCCCCGGGACAGGAGAGCCCAGCCCCAGAGAAGAGGGAACTTCAACTCTGCACCTGATTCTTCCCGGAGGGAGAAGGGTTCAGCAGGGAAACCAGGGAGAACCACAGAGGGGCAGTGGGGCCTCCAGGTTCCGGGGGTCACTAACAGAAGAGGGGCACCAGGGGGAGAGCGTGCCACACCCACGGGCCGAGTGCTGTAAAGGGCTGGAGCACATCAAGCGGGGCCTGGGAGCAGCTCAGGCGGTGGCTCCCGTGGAGGGGGCTGCACGGCCCCAGGAACCCGATTCCAGCGGCACAGGCCCTGGAGCCCAGGGCACCAGGGGACATAGCCCCGATCCTGCACTACCCCCAGGGACAGGTAGAGACGGGGAGGGCCCAGGACAGCCAGGACACTCCTGCCACCGGGCGCCCCTAGGCTGTGCAGGTCAGCGCCCCCCTGCCTTGGAGCATCCAGGCCAGTGCAGACTGGGAGCTACAGTAGTTACTGGGGGAGCTGACAACAGGGCTGGGGAGCTGGCCACCACCAGTGGTGTTGTCCCTCGTGGTGTCACCCTGTGCCTGGGACGGAGTGGGCTGCCAGGGAACTGGGGCTACATGGGATAAACGCCTCCCACTGGCAGGCCCCTGCCCCAGAGACCAGCTGGAAGGACAGGGGAAGAGCAAGTTCTTGGCCAAGCAGCGCTGGAAAGCACCAGGGGAAGTCGAGGGATTTAGAGTATATAGAACCAGAGGATACCCCTTCTTGTTTTTTGTTTGTTTGTTTTTGTTTTTTGTTGGTTTTGTTGTTCCCTTTCTCTCTCTCTCTTTTTTTCTTCCTTTTTCCAGTGCAACTTGATTTTAGCCACTCTGCACTGAGCAAAATGACTAGAAAGAAGAATTCACCACAAAAGAAAGAATCAGAAACAGTACTCTCTGCCATAGAGTTACAGAATTTGGATTACAATTCGATGTCAGAAAGCCAATTCAGAAGCACAATTATAAAGCTACTGGTGGTTCTGGAAAAAAAGCATAAAGGATTCAAGAGACTTCATGACTGCAGAATTTAGATCTAATCAGGCTGAAATTAAAACTCAATTAAATGAGATGCAATCCAAACTGGAGGTCCTAACGATGAGGGTTAATGAGGTAGAAGAACGAGTAGTGACATAAAAGACAAGTTGATGGCAAGGAGGGAAGCTGAGGAAAAAATAGAAAAACAATTAAAAGACCCTGAGGAAAGGTTAAGGGAAATAAATGACAGCCTCAGAAGGAAAAATCTACACTTAATTGGGGTTCCAGACAACGCTGAAAGGGACAGAGGACCAGAAAGCATATTTGAACAAATCATAGCTGAAAAC
Source organism: Canis lupus baileyi (assembly GCF_048164855.1). Classification (NCBI taxonomy): domain Eukaryota; kingdom Metazoa; phylum Chordata; class Mammalia; order Carnivora; family Canidae; genus Canis; species Canis lupus. Next base: position 15,065,577 of record NC_132862.1, on the reverse strand, counting down.
CTCCCTAATTTGGGGAGGGAAACAGGCATTCAGATCCAGGAGGTAGAGAGGTCCCCCCTTAAATCAATAAAAACCCCTCAACACCTCGACATTTAATAGTGAAACTTGCAAATTCCAAAGATTAAGAGAAAATCCTTAAAGCAGCAAGAGACAAGAGATCTCTAACTTCTATGGGGAGAAATATTAGATTAACAGCAGACCTCTCCACAGAGCCCTGGCAGGTCAGAAAGGGCTGGCAGGATATATTCAGAGTCCTAAATGAGAAGAACATGCAGCCAAGAATACTCTATCCAGCAAGATTCTCTTTCAGAATAAAAGGAGAGATAAAGACTTTCCAAGACAGGCAGAAACTGAAAGAATATGTGACCACCAAACCAGTTCTGCAAGAAATATTAAGGGGGACTCTGTAAAACAAAGAGGATGCCCAAAGAAATAATCCACAAAAACAGGGACTGAATAGGTATTATGGTGACACTAAATTCATATCTTTCAATAGTAACTCTGAGCATGAATGGATTTAATGATCCCATCAAAAGATGCAGAGTTTCAGACTGGATAAAAAAGCAAGACCCATCTATTTGCTGTCTACCAGAGACTCATTTTAGACCTAAGGACACCTACAGCCTGAAAATGAGAGGTTGGAGAACCATTTATCATTCAAATGGTCCTCAAAGGAAAGCTGGGGTAGCAATCCTCTTATCAGATAAATTAAACTTTATCCCAAAGACAGTAGGAAGTGACGAAGAGGGACACTATATCATACTTAAAGGATCTATCCAACAAGAGGACCTAACAATCATGAATATTTATGCCCCGAATGTGGGAGCTGCCAAGTATATCAATCAATGAATAACCAAAGTAAAGACATACTTTGATAATAACACACTAATACTGGGAGACTCCAACACAGCCTTTATGCAAATGACAGATTTTCTCTGCACAACATCTCCAAAGAAACAAGAGCTTTAAATGATACACTGGACCAGATGGATTTCACAGAGATTTACAGAACTTTACATCCAAACACAACTGAATACACATTCTTCTCAAGTGCACATGGAACTTTCTCCAGAATAGACCACATACTGGGTCACAAATCAGGTCTTAAACAATACCAAAAGATTGGGATTGTCCCCTGCATATTTCCAGACCATAATGCTTTGAAACTTGAATTCAATCTCAACAAGAAATTTGGAAGACACTCAAACACGTGGAGGTTAAAGACCATCCTGCTCAAAGATGAAAGGGTCAACGAGGAAATTAGAGAATAATTAAAAAGATTCATGGAAACTAATAAGAATAAAGATACAACTGTTTAAAATCTTTAGGATACAGCAAAAGCAGTCTTAAGAGGGAAATACATCACAATAGAAGCATGCCTCAAAAAATTGGAAAAAAAAATCAAATACACAAGCTAACCTTGTACCTAAAGGAACTGGAGAAAGAATAGCAAATTAAACCTACACCCAGCAGAAGAGAGTTAATAAAGATTTGAGCAGAACTCAATGAAATACAGACCAGAAGAACTGTAGAACAGATCAAGAAAACCAGGAGTTGGTTCTTTGAAAGAATTAATAAGATAGATAAACCATTAGCCAATCTTATTAAAAACAAAAGAAAAAAGACTCAAATTAATAAAATCATGAATGAGAAAGGAGAGATCACCACCAATACCAAGGAAATAGAAACGATTTTTAAAAACATACTATGAGCAGCCAATAAATTAGGCAATCTAGAAGAAATGGATGCATTTCTGGAAAACCACAAACTACCAAAACAGGAACAGGAAGAAATAGATAATCTGAACAGGCTGATAACCAGCAAGGAAATTGAAGCAGTCATCAAAAACCTCCCAAGACACAAAAGTCCAGGCCCAGATGGTTTCCCAGGGGAATTTTATCAAACGTTTAAAGAAGAAACATACCTATTCTACTGAAGCTGTTCTGAAAGATAGAAAGGGATGGAGTACTTCCAAACTTATTTTATAAGGCCAGTATCACCTTAATTCCAAAATCAGACAAAGACCCCACCAAAAAGGAGAATTATAGACCAATATCCCTGATGAACACAGATGTAAAAATTTTCAACAAGATACTAGCCAATAGGATCCAACATTATGTTAAGAAGATTATTCACCGGGATCCCTGGGTGGCACAGCAGTTTAGCGCCTGCCTTTGGCCCAGGGCACAATCCTGGAGACCCAGGGTTGAATCCCACATTGGGCTCCCGGTGCATTGAGCCTGCTTCTCCCTCTGCCTGTGTCTCTGCCTCTCTCTCTCTCTGTGACTATCATAAATAAATTTTTAAAAAAATTAAAAAAAAAGAAGATTATTCACCATGACCAAGTGGGATGTATCCTTGGGATGCAGGCTGGTTCAACACTCATGAAGCAATCAACGTGATAGATCATATCAACAAGAGAAAAAAAAAGAACCATATAATCCTCTCAATAGATGCAGAGAAAGCATTTGACAAAATACAGCATCCATTCCTGAACAAAACTCTTCAGAGTGTAGAGATAGAGGGAATATTCTTCAGCATCTTAAAAGCCATCTACAAAAAGCCCACAGCAAATATCATTCTCAATGGGGAAGCACTGGGAGCCTTTCCCCTAAGATCAGGAACAAGACAGGGATGTCCACTCTCACCACTGCTATTCAACATAGTACTGGAAGTCCTAGCCTCATCAATCAGGCAACAAAAAGAAATAAAAGGCATTCAGATTGGCAAAGAAGAAGTCAAACTCTCCCTCTTTGCAGATGACATGATACTGTACATAGAAAACCCAAAAGACTGCACCCCAAGATTGCTAGAACTCATACAGCAATTTGGCAGTGTGGCAGGATACAAAATCAATGCCCAGAAATCAGTGGCATTTCTATACACTAACAATGAGACTGAAGAAAGAGAAATTAAGGAATCAATCCCATTTACAATTGCACCCAAGAACATAAGATACCTAGGATAAACCTAACCAAAGAGGTAAAGGATCTATACCCTAAAAACTACAGAACACTTCTAAAATAAATTGAGGAAGACAATAAGAGATGGAAAAATATTCCATGCTCATGGTTTGGAGGAATTAATATTGTGAAAATGTCAATGCTACCCAGGGCAATTTACACATTTAATGCAATGCCTATCAAAATACCATGGATTTTCTTCAGAGAGTTGGAACAAATAATCTTAAGATTTGTGTGGAAACAGGGACGCCTGGGTGGCTCAGCGGTTGAGCCTCTGACTTTGGCTGAGGGGGTGATCCCTGAGTCCCAGGATTGAGTCCTACATTGGGCTCCTTGCATGGAGCCTGCTTCTCCCTCTGCATATGTCTCCGTCTCTCTGTCTCTCTCTCTGTGTCTCTCATGAATGAATAAATAAAATCTTAAAAAAAAAAAAAGATTTGTGTGGAATCAGAAAAGACCCCAAATAATCAGGGGAATATTGAAAAAGAAAACCAGAGCTGGGGGCATCACAATGCCGGATTTCAGGTTGTACTACAAAGCTGTGATCATCAAGACAGTGTGGTACTGGCACAAAAACAGACACATAGATCAATGGAACAGAATAGAGAATCCCGAAATGGGCCCTCAACTTTATGGGTAACAAATATTCAACAAAGCAAGAAAGACTATTCACCAGAAAAACGACAGTCTCTTCAATAAATGGTGCTGGGAAAATTGGATAGCCATGTGCAGAAGAATGAAACTGGACCATTCTCTTATACCATATACACAGATAAATTAAAAATGGATAAATATCTAAATGTCAGACAAGAAGCCATCAAAATCCTAGAGGAGAACACAGGCAACACCCTTTTTGAACTTGGCCACAGCAACTTCTTGCAAGATACATCTATGAAGGCAAGGGAAACAAGAGAAAAAATGAATTATTGGGACTTAATCAAGATAAAAACCTTCTGCATAGCAAAAGAAACAGTCAACAAAACTAAAAGACAACCTACAGAATGGGAGAAGATATTTGCAAATGATCTATCAGATAAAGGGCTAGTATCCAAGATCTATAAAGAACTTATTTTTTAAAATTTTTATTTATTTATGATAGTCACACACGGAGAGAGAGAGAGAGAGAGAGAGAGAGAGAGAGAGAGAGAGAGGCAGAGACACAGGCAGAGGGAGAAGCAGGATTCCTGAGGGGAGCCCTATATGGGACTCAATTCCAGGATCCCAGGATCTTGACCTGAGCCAAAGGCAAATGCTCAATCACTGAGCCACCCAGGTGTCCCAAAGAACATGTTACTAAATAATAAGTGGGTCAACCAAGAAATCAAAGAGGAAATTTAAAAATGCATGGAGACAGATGAAAATGGAAGCACAAAAGTCCAAAACTTTTGGGATGCAGCAAAAACAGTTATAGGTGGGAAGTTTATATAGCAATACAGGGCTTCCTTAAGAAGAAAAAGAAAAAAGAAAAAAAAAAACCCACCTCAAATATACAATCTAACCTTTCCCCTAAAGGGGATAGAAAGAGAAGAATAAACAAAACCCCAAACCAGTAGAAGGAAGTAAATAATAAAGAATAGAGCAGAAATAAATGAAAAATAAGCTAAAACACAATAGAACAGATCATTGAAACCAGGAGCTAGTTCCTTGAAAACACCAACAAAATAGATACATCCTTAGTCAGACTCATCAAAAGAGAGAGAGAGAAGACTCAAATAAAATTAGAAATGAAAGATGAGAAGTAACAACTGACACCACAGAACTACAAAGAATTATAAGAGAATGTCACAGAAAATTATATGCGAACAAATTTGGCAATCTAGAAGAAGTAGATAAATTCCTAGAAACATAACTTTCCAAAACTGATTCAGGAAGACATGGAAGATTTGAATGGACAAATTATCAGCACTAAAATTAAATCAGTAACCAAAAAGCTTCCAACAAACAGAAGTCCAGGATCACATGGCTTCACAGGTAAATCCTACCAAACATTTAAAGAAGAATTAATTACCTGTTCTTCTCAAACTTCCCCAGAGAATAAAAGAGAAAGGAGAACTTCCAAATTCATTCTATGAGGCCTTCATTACCCTGTTACCAAAACCAGATAAAGACACTATAAAAGAGAGAGAGACAGAGAGAGAGAGAGAGAGAGAACAACAGGCTAATATCTCTGATAAATACAAATGCAGAAATTCTCAACAAAACACTAGTAAATCAAATTTAACAATACATTGAATAAATTATTCACCAGGATCACCTGGGATTTATTGCCAGGATCCAAGTATGGTTCAATACTTGCATATCAAATGTTCTGATACATCACATCAATAAGAAGAAGAATAAAAACCATAAGATCATTTCAATAGATGCAGAAAAAGTATTTGACAAAGTACAACATCATTTATGATAAAAACCCTCAGCAAAGTAGATTTAGAGGAAACATACCTCAAAACCCACAGCTAATGCCATCCTCAATGGGGAAAAACAGAGCTTTTACCCTAACGTCAGAAATGAGGTGATGATGTTCATTCTCACCAATTTTATTCAACATAATAATGGAAATCTTAGCCACAGCAATCATACCACAAAAAAGAATAAAAAGCATCTAAATCAGTAAGTAAGAAGGGAAACTTTAACCATTTGCAGATAATATACTAGATATAGAAAACTCTAAAAGCTCCATAAAATAACCACTAGAACTGATGAATGAATTCTGTAAGTTTACAGAATCAATATATAGATATTCATTGCATTTCTAAACGCTAAAAATGAAGTAGCAGAAAGGGGAATTAAGAGAATAATTTCATTACAGTTGCACCAAAAAAAAAAAAAAAAACAGGAATAAACTTAACCATGGAGATGAAAGACCTGTACATTGACAACTGTAAAACATTGATGAGAGAAATTGAAGATGCCACAGACAAATGGAAAGACTCCATGCTCAAAAATGGAAGAACAAATATTGTTAAAATGTTCATAGTAGTCAAAGCAGTCTACAGATTTAATGCAATCCCTATCAAAATACAAACAGGATTTTTTACAGAACTAGGAAAAATAATCCTAACATTTGTATGGAACTATAAAAGACCCTGAATAGCCAAGGCAATCTTGAATGAGAACAAAACTGTAGGTATTACAATCTCAGATTTCAAGTTATACTATGAAAGTGTAGTAATCAGTGTGATATTGGCATAAAAATAGACACATAGATCAACAGAACAGAATAGAGAGCCCAGAAAAAAACCCATGACTTTATTTTCAATTAATCTTGACAAAGGGGAAAGAATATGCAATGGGAAAAAAACAGTCTCTTCAAAATGGTGATAAGAAAACCAGATAGGTACCTGTGAATGAATGAAACTGGACCACACACAATAATAAGCTCAAATGAATTAAAACCTAAATGTGAGACCTAAACCATGAAAGTCCTAGAGGAGAGTAGAGGCAGTAACTTCTCTGACATTCATTATAGCAACTTTTTTCTAGATAGGTCTCCTGAGGCAAGGGTGAAAAAAGCAAAAATAAACTATTGGGACTACTTAAAAAAAAACAAAAACAAAAAACAAAACAAAACAAAAAGCCAAAACCTTCTGCACAGCAAGGAAAATAATATATATATATATATATATATATATATATATATATATATATATATATAAAACAAACCTAAAAGACAACATACCGAATGGGAGAAGATATTTGCAAATGACATATCTGATAAAGGGCTAATATCCAAAAAATGTTAACACCTATACAATAAGCAACTTAGGTTTGATGCAGAAGAATTGAGAAAGCTTTAATTATGTATTTATTCATTTGATATAGTTTCCATGTAACAGGCACTGCTCTGAATGTTTTACAAATAATAACGTTTATTTTTCATAAAGCCATATGAAGTAGATACCATAATCACTTCCATTTTACAAATAAGAGAACTAAGGCACAGAAAAGTTAAGAATATGTTTAAGGGCACCCGGGTGGCTCAGTAGTTGAGTGTCTGCCTTCAGCTCAGGGTGTGATCCTGAAGTCCTGGGATCAAGTCCTGCATCCAGCTCCCTGCATGAAGCCAGCTTCTCCTTCTTCCTATGTCTCCGCTTCTCTCTGTGTGTCTCTCATGAATAAATAAATAAAATCTTAAAAAGAGAAAAGTTAAGAATATGTCTAGATCACAGAGGTAAAAGTGGACAAGGCCAGGTTTTGAATCCAAGAAGTCTAGTTCAAATAGTCATAATCATTATTTTTTGCTCCTTCTGTTAGTGATTCAGGGGACAGAAGTAAGGAATAGATGTTATAACAAAATCTTAAAGCTTAAAGCTACAAAAGAAAACTTAGCAACATCAACAACCCTTTGCACATGGCTAGAAATTAGTCTTTAAAGATTAAAAAAGCACATAAAATTATTTATTATTTTGGGGCACCTGGATGGCTCAATTGGTTGAGTGTCTCACTCTTGGTTTTGGCTCAAGTCATGACCTCACATCAAGTCCCTTGACAAGCTCCATTCCCAGCATGGATTCCTTCTTTCCTCTGCTTCTCTCCTTCCCTCTCTCTTGTGCACATACACACTTTCTCTCTCCTTAATAATAATGATAATAATAATAATAATAATAATTTATTTTTCAGTCTATTGAAATACTTGAAATATCTATTCTATATTTTAAACATTTATCTCATAAAATTGTTTTACATAGAATTATATTTCTAAGCATGTTCTATCAGAACTACCTTGGATATTGGTTAAAATGCTGAATCCTTGCCACACGCCAAATTGACAGAATCAGTCTCAAAGATTGCATAGTGAATTTTTAACAAACACATTAATTTGTCTAATGTTTTCTGAAATTTGAGACTCCATGTTGTCTAGGATGAAATATTTTGCCATTATCCTGAAAACCTCACAGACTTTTAAAATGTACTAATAAGAATATAAAATGTAGGTCAATAACAGTCATAAATTCATTGTGGACTTAGTTTAATCACACATAAAGTGCTGAACTGGATACACACCACCCTTTAAGCAACATCTATTTGGCAATATAATAGAGATTTCTGAAAGAAGTCCCCAGGATTATGATGGCTTGAACACTGTACCACATTTGTATTCCTCCTCCTTGTTATTGATTTAATAGAAGGACTTCTTGTATCGAGTGTAAAATCTCTTCATTAATTTATGCATTAATTTACTCATTCAATTAAGCTTACTGAGGGCTAAGTGCTGGGGATAAATTAAGATATAAATCAAAGTCTTTTCTCTCTGAAGTTAAACTTCTATTTTGACTATGATTGAATCATATGATTGAATCAAATGTCTTGTGATCAGTTAGCATCAGATTCAGTAGTTATTGACATATATCCTAAATAACAATGGTTTAAGCAACATTGAAGAATATTTTTTTATCTCACATAAACATCCCAAAAGTTGGTCCAAATAGGTTACAATTTCAAGGGCCCATTATCTTTTATGTTGTTAAAACTCCGCATAAGCTTGACCTCATGGTCCAAGATACACATCAGTAGCCCAGAAAATAGGAGGGAGAAAGAAATGAATAGTGGGTAAAGAGAACATGTGCTCTTTCTCTAGGGAAAACATTTAAGCTTGTATATCACTGGCTACATGCCAAAATTTAGGCACAAGGGAAACTAAGAAACATGGTCTTTAATTCAAGAAGCCATGGCTAAAAATCAGAAGTTCTAATAACAAAAAGTAAGATAATGAATAGTGAAGGGCAAATGTTAGATTCTAAAACAATCAGCCTCCTTGGCCTCCAAAATAGCAGTACTCCCTCCTTTTCAGATAACAGAATAACTTCCTCCTCATATAAGACATCTGGATGTCCCATCTTCTCACTGCATCCAGCCCCAACCCAGGATTTGGAGGTTCCTCTCCACTTAATTCAATAGTATCTCTTTCTGACTATCCTTTAAGTTAAACTTAACCTTTTACTTAATATATTAAAGCAGCATAGAAAAGGGCAATTAAACTTGCATGTGCAAAAGAGGAGAATGGGGAAAAGCATGCAGTCACTGATTATTAATTAACATCAAATTTCTATGGGCAGGCATCACAAAGTATGAGGAATAAGTTCCTTGGAGAGCCCGTTTGATAACTTCTGGATCACGCTCTGAGGTGACATTCCTTGTCTGTTGACTCCCATAGTCCTTGGACCTGCCTCTAGACATTTCTTTGGATATCTTTCTTGAGACCAGCGTGCTTTCAACACCCAGTGGTGTCGGATGGTTGAGGATTAAGGGATTACTTTAGGAGTTAATAGGCTACTTCAGACCAAAGTTGGATTTCATTAGCAAAAAAATTCTCTCAAAAATATAGTAAACAACAGATTTCTTTGTTCCATGTGTGAGTAACTAAATCCGAAGATTTCATTAGACATCATTTCTTTAGCCTGGAAACTCTAGCCTCTTCCTTATGGACCACTGGGCTCTGCTCAGTGCCCCTCTCTCACTTAAACTGAGCAAAACTTGAGGCAATCTGAAACCACAGATTTGAGCAGGAAGGCAAAAAATCTTTAAATCACTTTTTACTGCTTCCATTTTTGGCAAAGAATTAAAGGAAACTACTTTAAAAATCTGCATTAGTCTTCATCACCTATTAAGAATTTTCCACCATCACTCATAACTGCTTTAATTTGGAATACAAAGTAGTTGGCTTAAAATTATTTAAATTCAATAAGCCAACATAAAGTACATACTTATATTCAGATGTAGAGTTCAATGATTTATCAGTTGTGTATAACACTCAGTGGCTTTGTTAACCATAGAAATTATAGACTCTCCCTCAACTTAAATGTAGGTCATAGGTAGAAAATGCCTGTTTTAGCATAGCTGTATATCCTTTCATCCATACTTTGTTGAGATCAGAAGCATCCAATATAGATGACATACTAAATTCTTCCTATTATTTTTCAAGGATACGTGAAATACCTTTCAAAACATTAATGGCAACAGTTTGACTACATTTTGGTTTTGCCATAGCATAGCTTCAATCTCACATATCTTTATTCCAGGCAGCAAAATATAGGATGATTCCAAAGAAGGGGCAAAGAAAACATGTTACAGTCTCTTAGGGGCATAAGTCATCACATTTATGCCTATGTACCTTTACCAGAACTTGGTTACATGGTTACACAAAGCTAGGAGATGGGAAATACCACCTTTTGCTTAGACGGAGCCATATTTTCAGCTAAAAATCAGAGATGCTACTACCATAGCAAAAGGAGAAAATGGATACTAAGATTCAATTAGGCATTTCTGCCAAATGTTCTAAGACCATTAAAATAAGGATATATGATTTTAAAATGCATTCCTTCTTTTGAAAAGACTACTGGATCAAGATCATCAAACATAGGCTAATAGTTGTTCCTTACTTGAACCATTCATTCTTTCAGCCAATTAATTAGTATTATTCACATCCAACCTTATCCTGTTATTTAAAAGAAAATTAAAAAAGACAAACACTGACTCAGAACAAACTAACTTACAATTTGACTAATAGGATAAGAGAGCTACATAATTACTAAAGGAAATTTGACAAAAATGCACTTTATCATCAGATTCTATAGTATATACTTTTAGTTGTAGGAGTTCGAAGAAACAGGAGATCAGAGAAGTTTAACTTTACCGCTGACTGCATTTGAGAAAATTCTGAAAATACTCCTACTACAAAAAAAAAAAAAAAGAAAGAAAGAAAGAAAAAAAAAAACAACAACAGAATCTACCTCCTGAGAGCCCAATATGACTTTTGGGGGGTCCAATATGGACACTGGAGTTAAAAATAAACAAACATAAGAAACTCATCATTGATTCTGTTGTGCAGCCATTATTAAGAATCACTGGCTTCTTTCATTACTGAAAATAATAATATTAGTAATATTTTCAGTAATGAAAACAGGAAGTATAATTAAACCCAACCTATAGCAGAATGGCAGAGTAGAAATTAGGCATTTTGATCAGTACCAGGAAAGTGTCCGTATCTTTAATGTTTCCTTACAAAAAGTCATGCCAGCTACCCAAGGGTTTAGGAAAAATTATGCCTCCATTATGCCAACACTCCATTTCATCTTTGATCTTTTTTAAGATTTCTTGCTTCCATCTGATGGCTTATATGCAGATTCTCCCTTTTTAAGACTTTTTTTTTTTTTTTTTTTTTTAATGGGACAGCCATCTGGACTGCCTTTTTTGAAAGATTTTATTTACCCATTTGACACACACACACAGCACAAGCAGGGGGAGCTGTAGGCAGAGGGAGATGGAGATACAGGCTCTCTGAGCAGGGAGCCTGACATGAGGCTCACTCCCAGGATCCTGGGATCATGACCCAAGCTGAAGGCTGATGCTTAACTGACTGAGTCACCCAGGCGCCCCTATCCATCTAGACTTCCATTTGAACTTCTCCCTGCATCTGCCTTAATGTCTTATACTTTACACATACATACATACATATACACACACAGGCAGTCAATCCCCCGACAAATATTATTAACTTCTGTACCCAACTTACATTCCTATGCTGCTACAACCAGCATCCACTATCCAGGTAGATATTCCAGGAACATATTCCATATTCCAGGAAAATGGAATAGCACAGACAAATCTTTATGAAAAAGAAAAATCATCAAAAAAAAAAGAAAAAGAAAAATCATCCAAAACATAAAGCTCAATTATAGATTATGAATCTCCAACTCTTAATCTAATTCAGTTTATTCTTAATCTAATTACACATTTTTAAAAACTCCTATTGCTTCCATTTTGTGGTTCCCCGCTACTTACACATTATTTCACTTTTATCCAGATGACCAATCTCCATACTTTTTCAAAGGTCAGCTCCAAATTTTGTTTCTCAATTAAGTTTAGTGCATGCAGAGCTGATTGGGAGAATGCCAAAGTTGGTAGAGCAGCACAGTCGATATACTCTCTATTCCCTGATTGTCAGTCAGAAACATCTTTTTATTGGATGGTCTCTTATTTAAACTCAAAATGACCCTATGACAACATCTACTGTTCTCCAGAAGTATTTGGAATTTAGTTAACTACTTACTTGAAGTAACTTGTTCTGTAAATTACCTTTCTTGTAAATTCAGGTCATTTTTTATTTATTCTTTTCCAAATATGCTCTACATTAACTCTGAAATCTCTCCTCTAGAGCTCGGCCATATAATTATGTTGATTGCATTCACACTTCTTTATTTCCAAAGTGTACCAGGTAATTGTAGAAGTGCAACAGAGTCTATATGAGGTTCAGATTCATTTACTGTGCTAATAGAAGGTTTGGCTCTTTGGTATTGGCAGCTTAGTAGCTCTCTCTACATACATGTCTAAATTTTGTAGCATAAAGAAAATTCCTATCATGAAGGGCTAAATTAATAACCAAAACAATTATTGATGGCATTTTTAAAAGATTAAGCTCTTCAAATTTGCTATCTCTCTCTTATTTACCACCAGAGATGCAGTTATCAAATCAAACAGAAAAAAGATTGTTTTATAGGACCTACCAAACACAAAGAAAATCTCATTTCAAATGCAAAAACTTCTAGAGTCTACTAGAGATGGTAAAGATGACATTGAATTTAAATAAGAAGCTCTTGCAAATTAATCATAGTTAGAAGTGCTAAATACCAGGAATTATTAAGAAATAAATCTATGAAATACTTGAATTTATATATATATAAATATATATATATGCTGTGCCCACAGAGGCAGATTTGATATACAGATAGGTGTTCACACTGTATGATTTAAAGTTTGTATCATCATAAAGTTTAACCAAAGAAGATGCAACTCTTTCTATATTTTACTGTCAGAAATCATTCAAAAGTGTGGAAGACAGAAGCTTTGACATAAGCCCTCCGTTCACAAATGACAAATACAAAAGAGGACTATGTATAGACATAGACATAGAATATAGACATAGAACTTTTGCATTTGCTTATAGATCTAACCTGTCATTCGGAGTCTCAAACATTTTTTTTTCTTTTTGTGCAACCATCACATGAGTTTTATTGCAAATTTAATTGAATCACATTTTCAGAACTTATAAAAGAATGAATGCATACACATGTAAGTAAACTGCTTGAATGTTGTTCATCACATGAACATAACCATGAAACCAAGACCCACGTTATCAGCACTAGGTGTTCACACACACACACACACACACTAAATATTTGTTTAATAAATAAGTAAATAAATAAAATAAGGAAAAATCTGTCATAGTAGAACTTATTTTAATACTTATAAATATTCAAGCAAAAAGAAATCTAATTCATCTATGGGCTGAGTGTCCTTGTTAGTAGGAAATCCACAATAAAGTCTTTCCATATTACTTTGGGTAAAAAGACAGAGCACCTTACTCTCAAGTAGTCCAGAAAAAATCAAAGCACTTTCTTTGTTCTTCCAACTATTCTTCAAACTAATTGCATACATTTGAAATTGTTTATCTTTTTTGCACATCTTATTTTATTTATTTTAAGTTTTTATTTAAATTCCAGTTAATGACACACAGAGTAACATTAGTTTCAGGTATACAATACAGTGATTCAATACTTCCATCAAACACCTAGTGCTCATCACAAGTGCACTCCTTAATCCCCATCACCTATTTAACCCATTTCTCCTCTGGTAAATATAATTTTATCCTCTATAGTGAAGCACCTATTTCTTGGTTTGTCTCCCTTTCTTTTTTTCTCCCTTTGCTCATTTGTTTTGCTTATTGAATTCCATGAGTGAAATCATATGGCATTTGTCTTTCTCTGACTGACTTATTTTGCTTAGCATAATACTCTCTAGCTTCATCTATGTTGTTGCAAATGGCAAGATTCCATTCTTTTTTTATGGCTGAGTAATGTTTCATTGAATATATATATATATATATATATATATATATATATATACCAGATCTTCTTTATTCATTCATCAGTTGATGAATATTTGAATATTTGGGCTATTTCCATAGTTTGTCTATTTTAGATAATGCTGCTATAAACATCTGGTGCATTTATCCCTTTGAATTAGTATTTTTGTATTCTTTGTGTAAATACCTACTAGTGTAATTGTTGGATCATAGGGTAGTTCTATTCTTATCTTCTTGAGTAAACTCCATACTGTTTTCCAAAATGGCAGCACCAGTTTGCATTCCCATCAACAGTACAAGATGGTTCCCCTTTCTCCACATCTTCGTCAACATCTGTTGTTTCTTGTATTGTTGATTTTAGCTATTCAGTGTAAGGTGATATCTCATTGTGATTTTGATTTGTATTTCCTTGATGATGAATGATGTTGAGCATTTTTTCATGTGTCTGTTGGCCATCTGTACATCTTCTTTGGAAAAATCTCTTCATGTCTTCTGCCCCTTTTTTAGATTATTCATTTTGGGGGTATTGAGTTTTATAAATTCTTTATATTTTTTGGATACTAACCCTTTATCAAATATGTCACTTGCACATATCTTCTCCCATTCCATGGGTTGCCTTTTAGTTTTGTTGACTGTTTCCTTTGCTGTTTAGAAGCTTTTTATTTTGATGTAGTCCCAATATTTTAGTTTTAGTTTTGTTTCCCTTGTCTCTGGAGACATATCTAGAAAGAAGTTGCTACACTTATGTCAAAGAAATTATTGTCTGTGTTCTTTAGGATTTTTGCGGTTTCAAGTCTCACAGTTAGATCATTAGTCCATTTTGAATTTATTTTTGTGTATCGTCTAAGAAAGCGGTCCAGTTTCATTCTTTCACATGTATGTGCTCAGTTTTGCCAACACCATTTGTTGAAGAAATTGTCTTTTTCCCACTGGATAATCTCTCCTGTGTTATGACAGATTAGTTGGCCCATATAGTTGTGGGTTCATTCCTGGGTTTGCTATTCTGTTCTGTTGATCTATGAGTCTATTTTTGTGCCAGTAACATAATGTTTTGATGAGTATGGCTTTGTAATATCGCTTGAAGTCTAGAATTGTGATAGTTTTGATTTTCTTTTTCAAGATTGCTCTGCCTATCCGGGATCTATGGTGGCTCCATATGAATTTTAGGATTATTTGTCCTAGTTCTGTGAAAAATGCTATTGGTATTTTGACAGTGATTACATTAAATATATAGATTGCTCTGGTAAATATAGACATATTAACAATATTTGTTCTTCCAATTCATGAGCATGTGATTCTTTTTTTAAATTTTTTTTGTGTCATCTTCAATTTTTTTCTTCAGTGTTTTATTGTTTTCAAAGAACAGGTCTCTCATCTCTTTGGTTAAGTTTATTTCTAGGTATCTTATTGGTTTTGGTGCATTTTAAATGGGATTTATTCCTTAATTTATCTTCCTGCCACTTCATTATTGGTGTATAAAAATGCATTATATAATCATAAAGAGGACAATCTAATAAGAAGATATACCATTGAAAATATTTATGCACCCAACATGGGCCATCCAAATATATAAAACAATTAATGTAAACATAAAGGAACTGATTGATAACAACACAGTAAGAGTAGGAGACTTTAAACATCCCACTAACATCAATAGACAGATCATCTAAACAGAAAATAAACAAGGAAACAATTGGTTTGAATGGCACACTGGACCAGATGGACTTAACAGATAAAGTCAGAATATTTCGTCCTAAAATGATAGAATACACATTCTTTTCAAGTACATATTAGACATCCTCTAAAATCACGTTAGGTACAAAACAGTCCTCAACAAATATAAAAAGATTGAAATCATACTATGTACCTCTTTTGACCACAATACTATGAACTAGAATTCAACCACAAGGAAAATAATTGGAAAGACACCAAATAAATGGAGGTGAGCACCATGCTACTAAACAATGAATGGGTCAACCAGGCAATCAAAGAACAATTTAAAAAAAAACATGGAAATAAATGAAAATGAAAACATGACAGTTTAAAACCTTTGGAATGCAGCAAAATGTTCCTAAGAGGAAAGTATATACCAATACAGGCCTACTTAAAAACACAGGAAAATCTCAAACAACTTGACATTACACATCTAAAGGAGCTACAAAAAGAAAAACAATTGAAACTCAAAGCCAGCAGAAGGAAGGAAATAATATTGATTAAGGAAGAAATATATGATATAGAAACTTAAAAAAAAGAACAGATCAATGAAACCAGGAACTGCTTCTTTGAAAAAACTTAATTAATAAATCTGTTTCCAGACCTATTATAAAAAAGAGAAAGGATCCAAATAAGATCAACAATAAGAGAGGAGAAATAACAACAAACATCACAGAAATATAAACAATTATGAGACAATATTATGAAAAACTATATACCAACAAATTGAACAACCTACAAAAATAGATAAATTCCTACAACACATAAACTATGGAAACTAAAATAGGATGAAATAGAAAACTTGAAGAGATCAATAACCAACAAAGAAAATGAATCAGCAATCATAAAAAAAAAACAACAAACAAAAGTCCAGGGCCAGATGGCTTCCCAGGGGAGTTCTACCACATATTTAAAGAAAAGTCAATATCTATTCTTCTTAACTTATTCAAAAAATAGAAAAGGAAGGAAACTTCTAAATTCATTCTATGAGGCCAGCATTACCCTTATATCAAAACCAGATAAAGACTCCACTAAAAAAGAAAACTACAGGCCAATATCTCTGATGAACATGGATGCAAAAATTCTCAATAAAACACTAGCAAACCAAATCCAACAGTACATTAAAAAAAATCATTCACCATGATCAGTTGGGATTTACTCCCGGGCTACAAGGGTGGCTCAATATTCACAAATCGATCAACATGATACACCACACTAATAAAAGAAAGGATAAGAAATACATGACCGTTTCAATGGATGTGGACAAAGTGTTTGACGAAGTATAACATCCATTCATGCCAAAACCCTCAACAAAGTAGGTATAGAATGAATGTACCTCAACATAATAAAGGCCATATATGAAAAACCTACTGCTAGTATCATCTTCAATGAGGAAAAGCTGAGAGCTTTTCCTCTTTAGTCAAGAACATGACAGGGATGTCTGTTGTCATGACTATTATTTAACATAGTACTGGAAATGCTAGCCTCAGCAATCAGACAACACAAAGCAATAAAAAGCATCCAAATTGGCAAGGAATAAGTCAAACTTTCACTCTTTGCAGATGACATGATACTCTATATAGAAAACCTGAAAGATTCTACCAAAAAACTGCTAGAACTAACTGATATACGATTTCAGTAAAGTAGCAGGATACAAAATCAATGTACAGAAATCTGTTGCACTCCTATATACCAATAATGAAGTCTCAAACTTTAAAGAAGTCTTTCATCTATTGATTCTATATCAAACTGTAGTATATTTAACCTGATGTTTTCTATATCAATATTATTTTATGTATTTTTCTTTCATTCCTTTTTTTTATTAAAGCATAGAGGACATACAATGTTGTATTAGTGTCAGGTGGATAATATAATGATTTGACAAGTCTATGCACTATACAGTGCTCAATAGGGTAAGTGTAGTTACCATCTGTCACCATAAAAAGTTACTATGATGTTATTGACCATATTTGTTATGTTGTATTTTTTTTATCCCCACAGATTTTTTTAATTAAAAAAGAAAAAGAGAAAATGTAATAGTGTAATCATACAAGATATTTTCCCATATTAAAATGCCAGTTCAATTAAGGAGTATTGGTACTGGTGTAAGGAAACACAGAGAGTGTGGATAAATAGGAATGGGATTAAAGATACTGTGTATGCAATTTAGCATGTAAATGTCAGTGGGAAAAGTTGAAGCCTTCAATACATGTTATTGGGACAAATAGCTGTCCAGTAAAGAAAGCTGGTTCCTTTTGTCATCTATTATATCAAAACAAATTTTACATGGATCAAATATTTGTGTTAAAAATAAAGTATTAGAGAAACCAAAGGCATAAAAGAAACTGAAGCTATAAAGTAAAGGAATAACAATTTTTTCTGCTCATATAGTTTTATAGCCAAATACCATAAAGAAAAAGATTCAAACTAGAAAAACTACTTCCAATATATGTAGACAAACTACAACTTTTCTGCATGTGTAAAGAACTCTTCAAATTACCAGTAACTGCACCTTTTCATGTCTAGACATTTTTTTATTATGTTATAGCATAGCCAAGAAAATCTAGTGCAAGCAAATAAAGTATGATTCAGCAGCAACCATGAACAATTTATTTCTATGTGTAGATGAGATGTCTTATATATTCATTAATGAAAGCAAGTTTCAGAAAAACAAATATAAAATAATCAAATATGTGTAGAAGGAGAGAATTTTGAAGATACTTGTAGAATAGATTTTGTGAAGTGATAGGAAAGAAACTGCATATAGTGGTTACTCCTGAGGAGTGACACTGAAGGAATTTAAACAGGAGAGAGAGACATATTTTTACTTTAACCTAGGTTGACTATTTTATTTTATTCAAATAAAAAGGAATTGGAAAACATAGAAGAGCAAATAAACATTGTCCTTTTGCTTTTGCCCAATGTTTTATGCTCAAATATTTTATTTAGATCTTCCCCTTGGTTGACCGTTCTCTTTGGCCTTGGAATTGCTTATAAATTGCATCAATAAAGCATGTTTTTGTAGATGCTAACCCTGACTTTTCAAATTTCATTTTTGCATTAATAACTACAGCCCGAGCAAACTAATCCAATAGCCTGAGATGAAGGTGACCACAGAGTGAGGCAATTAATTCTTGGCAAGAACAGATGAATTTACCCTGAGTGCTCAGTACAAGCTACCATTTGCCAAGCATATTACTACTGCCAAAGCTTCACATGGGCTGCAGATGACAGGCTTATTCAGGGATTTCTGTCCCCTTAGCCAAACCAATAGCTTCTTTGTAAGCACCCTCTTGGCTGACATTCAGAATTACAAAATGTTAGACCTGGAAGAAACCTTAAAAACAATTTAGTCCAGCCCATTCATCTGGTAAATTAGGAGTCCAAGACTCAGTGATAGTCTGGTCACTCAGCTAGGTGAAAACAGAGCTGAACTTAGCATTTCCTAATTCCTAGTCAAACACTATTAACAGTGAGTACAATGGTGTTAGAAATCCAGTAATTTTCAAAGATGTAGACAGATAACTATTTTGCCTCTTCCTTCTCCAGGTCTTTATTGACAATCTAACTAAATTGTTTGGACGAAGTTTTAATTTCACATGATGGTTCATAATAACTGCATAAGCCCTATTCTTTTTTGGCAAGGCTTCCTTTGAGGTGTTATGGTCAAGAGCAACGATTCTAGAATCACAGTATCTAATTTGAATCCTAGCATTGTGACTTACTAGCTGTATAATCTTGGGTGTGTTAGTCTCTTGGTATTTCAGTATCATCATACATAAAATGAGAAAAAAACAATAATACCTATTTCATAGGGTGCTTATGAGAATTAAGTAATGCATATAGAGATTTAAAAAGTGCCTGGTTCATGAACAATATTCAATAACTACTAGCTCTTCATACACACTAATACTATTATTATTACTAGTTTGTAGAATGTTTCCTGTTCTATTGTAAGTGTCTGATTCAAAATTTATCTGGATTATTGAAATAACATGGCAAATTTCTTCCTGACCACAATCTTCTTTCATTTCTTCTCATAATTCCCGCTGTTGTTAGCATTAACTTTATATAATGTTAAGTCTGGTAATGTTATTTCTCCCAAAAAAACCTTTCAGTGGCTCCCCATCACCTAGTTAAAAATCTAGACTGCCTGGCATGGCCTGCCAGGCCATTTGTTTTCCAAGAGAACTAACTGGTCACTGTAAAACCCCTATAAAATGGCCCCTCCCCACTTCATGCATAATAAAATTTTATAATTTTATAGAATGGTAGCTTTTTGTACTTGTCGTATCTTGCCTAGTAGCATCTTTTATAATGTGATTTAAAAGCATTAAGGTGATCCTGTGTAAAAATTTTAAAGAAAGTCACATTTCAGATTCATACGTTATAAAAAATTATGTGCCTTTTAATTTAATTCATTGTGTTTAAATTCAGTAGGTCTAGAGATGCTTCACAGTAATTCCAAAATGGTACTATATTTGTTTAGTTAAAATTTACATTTTATAACATTTTTCAACGGTGTAAGAAGCTAATGGTAGCACTTGAAAACTCTTAAATCTGGATCTAGTCATCTTTAGTCCAGAACTCCCTCCTTAATATCTGATATGTGATATGAATGGCCTACTGCACATGGAAGTAGCACAGATATTTCAAACTCGGCAATGAGATAATTGCTTTACTTCCTCCATCCCCTATCCTGCATCTTATCCCAAGCATCAATATACACCCAGTTCCCCCAGAGCAAAAGCATGGATGCTTTTCTTGTGCTTCCTTCTCACTCAACTCCAAAACTCAGTCACAAATTCCTTCTGGATCACTTTTAAAACTATTCCATCCTCTCTCCTTCAACAATCATTATTTTCATCATGCCTTCAGGCACTCATCATTTCTCATCCTGACAAATACAGTGATCTTGCCTTCAATCTCCCTGCCTCTAGACTCATCCCACTTGAGTCTTCTAAAGAAAGCTCATCTCCACAGCTACCAAAAGCAAACATCTAAAATATAAGCCTGATCCTTTGACTTTACTGCTCAAAATCCTTAGGAGTCCTCCAAAAGCTTTAAGATAAATTCAAATTCCTCAATCTTCAGATGTAAGGTCTTTCATGAATTTTCTCCCATCTACCTCCCTTAGATTTACTTGTTTCCTTAAATATATCCTTTGCTCCATGCATACATAAGGACTTATATTTCCCAGGATGCTGTGTTGTTTCATACCTCCTGGCCTTTGCACTCTGGATCTTTTTGTTGGAAATGCCTGCATCCTTCTCTCTGCATTACCTTCCTCATTTACTTAACTCTTTCCTACACATTTTTAGAAAGTAGCTTCATGTGTCCCTCCATCTCCAGGAAACCTGGACCCACGCAAAAGATGTTCTGCATTCTATTAATCCTCCTGCAAATACCCATTTATAAAATGTATCACACTTTTCTAAAATTATCATCCCTCTTCTTTCTATCTTCCTCAGAAATATAAGCTCCTTGAGAGTAGGGGCCTTATATAATTTATGTTAGTACTCTCTAATGTGTTCATGGTGTCTGACAGTCTGTAAGAAAATCCTGAGGTCAGTATAACAGTGGCAACAAAAGTCAGGGAGCAATTTCCAAAGGAAAGAGAAACATTAACATTCCTCCACATTAGGGAGGATCTGGACTTGATTCTTTTAAGGAAGTTAGGGGGTTTCCTTATATTGATATTTGTTTCCTTACATGGACACTCAAGAAATATATGTTGAGTGCATGCATTCATGCATGCATGCGTGCATGAATCAGTGATACCAGTTGGAGTTCTTTTTTTTTTTTTTAATTTTTATTTATTCATGATAGGCACACAGTGAGAGAGAGAGAGGCAGAGACACAGGCAGAGAGAGAAGCAGGCTCCATGCACCGGGAGCCTGACGTGGGATTCGATCCCGGATCTCCAGGATCGCGCCCTGGGCCAAAGGCAGGCGCTAAACCGCTGCGCCACCCAGGGATCCCACCAGTTGGAGTTCTATTGGAAAAGAACTTTGCATCTCTTCCAATGTACCAGCCCTTTCCAGGCTTTGCATTTTCAGATTCTATAAGAGGAAGGACATCTCAGAGGAAGGGTAATTCTACATCTATTGTAATGCAGACTATTATTTCATCCATTCATAGTATGTGGAATCAGGTGATTCTAATTGCCCATATGGGTACTTCAGAGACTGCTAAATTTTCAACAGTTTTCATAGACAATTGTGAGTGAAAGACACTAGATCCTATTGCAATGATGAGGAAAATAGCATTTGTTTAGCAATAAGATACTGTTTTGTTGAGAATCTGCTTGTTCCATGTCAATGCTTATCCCTCCCACACATAAAAATACTCAAACCTAGAAGTTTGAAGATTTTCTCATTCACCTGAGTTAAATGTGTCCTATTTTTATCTACCCAAGAGGCTTAGTAAGATAAGAGTGCTTTTATAGCTATTACCTAAGCCTTGCTTTAGTACAGAAAGTGGCCTATGGGAAGGAGAAAAAACTTACAACTGAGAATTGTATCATAGATTTTATGTGGTATTGGCACTGGTTTCAAAAGGTCTATTTCTTTTTATATACATAGACCTCCTTATATTCAGGGAAATGGTTGCACTGTAAACATTTTGGTGGACTGTATTCATTTAAAGAAAAAGTAATCTATATAGAATTTTTGTTACAATACAGAAATGATGTTCTGTAACGTGGACAAAAAAGTGTTAAGCCCCTCTAATGTTAAAAATCTATAGCTCCCAAATAAAAGATATTAAAGACATGTTTGGGTAAGTTACTTAAAATTTGCTCTCCCCCTCATCTCCCAAATTGTCTAATGTATTCCTTTGTTATTGAAAATCTAATTATACAAACAATAATGACTATATGCTACTGATATTTTGGGATGGGTGGAGTCAGGGACTCATTATAAACTTAATTAGTCATTCCCACTAAGAAGCAAGTTCTATGAGAGCGGGAGTATGCTATTTTGTGGTTGCTCACTGCTGGATTTCCTTTTTCTTGTGCAGCTTTAAGCAAATAGTAGGTTCTCCTTGTTTGTGTAGTGAATGAATGGCACCCTTTGGGATAAAAAGTATAGGAGTTAAGAGGGCATGGAACAACCCACCCAATAGAGTTAAACAGGTATTAATTCATTTTTTACCCCATCCAATAAGGGTAAATAGTTAATAGAGCAAATAGAATATACATAACATTATTTACACTAATATCTACACAGTTGCAGTTTTAGGTTGTCTTTTAAAATAGATTACACAGCCCAAATAGGCAAGATCAATTGAGCAAAATTTCATTAAGATATTTTTAGGGATATTCAGCAGAACTGTTTTGGAAATACATTTAATGAAAAACCAGAAGCAAGGAACACTTTTCAACAATAGTTTGTGAGAAAAAGTATTCATTTTCCAATGTACTATAGCCTCCAATTTAGTAGGTCTTTGCTAAATAACTACCATGCATGAAGCAGAGTCTGGGGTGAGGGGAAAACATCAAAAATTATCCTCTACCAGTCCCTTCAAGGGGGTTTTTGGTTCATGTTGTTGGATCACCTTCCTTCACTTAAATTGAAAATGTTTCTTATTTTTTTTTTCTTTCTATTAGGACTTTGGTATATTGAGATGATGCAGGACCTTCTGAGGTCATTCCAAAACTTTATACATTGTTGACTTCTGTGATCAGAACAGTATTTAGATAGATCATCGTTGGAAAACCTCCAAAGCAGACTGCATGATAAGTTTGAAAAGCCTGATAGCAAATTGAATTTTAAACTAAAAATATTTAAAGCAGAACTTTTTCATAAGTGATGGATATCAAATGTTAATGGAGGCTCTTGTTGATTTCTTCCTCCATAGTAATTTAGGAGTTAGTTCTCTAGATGTGCAGATTAAACTGTCATGTGGCTATAGAAGAGATAAATTTAATTGTTCTATTAGATTCAGGGCACTGTATAAAGTATGTCTCATTCTGACAAGTCATCCAACCTGTATGGATTCTGAACCTTGAATAGAATTGTTCTTTTTAAAAATTCCATAATAGCTTGCTGAGTACCTGAGTCAGGCCCTGCATTGGGCTCAGTACTTCAGTTAAAAGAAAAAAGAAAAAGAAAGAAAGAAAAAGAAAGAAAGAAAGAAAGAAAAAAAGAAAGAAAGAAAGAAAAGAAAGAAAAAAGAAAGAAAGAAAAAGAAAGAAAGAAAGAAAGAAAGAAAGAAAGAAAGAAAGAAAGAAAGAAAGAAAGAGAAAGAAAGTTGTTTATTACATTGCAATGTAGCAGGGTAGTTTGGGAGCATCTAACAGAGTGTGTAGGTCCAGGAAGATTTCCCAAAAGCAAATGATATCTGAAAAAAAATAGCCAGGCAAAGGAAGAAGAGATAAAGCTGTGTCACAATCAAAGAATTGAAGGGTTGAATGGTGTGTGTGTGTGTGTGTGTGTGTGTGTGCGTGCATACATATGTGTGTTTGAAAAGGAATTAGGGAAGAGAGGAAGGGTTTGAAAGGGGTCAAGCTGGACATATAAATTGAAATCTATAGACCATGATAATAACTGCAGACTTCCTCTAACAGCAAGTGAAGTCTTGATAGATTTAATGAAGGGGAGCAATGTCATCAGATTGGTAAAGAACCCAGGCTGCAGTGTGGATAAAGTCTTGCAACAATTGATAGGGAAGGAAGGCAAGCAAGTTAGGTGGCTGTCATACTCATTCAAGTCAAAGATTATGGTGGTTTCATATAAGATGGAAGCAGCAGAAAATGACAAAATTGGTGTATTTAAGAGCTATTTAAGATATAATACAGACAAGATGGATGGATGGAGGAGAAAAAGATTGAAAGTGATTTCTGGGTTTCTGGATTGAATATGAGTGTCACTGTTTACAGAGCTAGCTAGTAATTATTTTCTTGATTTTGGCAGTAGCAAGAACTGACAAAGTCATAGCTAGGTCTTATCCACAGGAAAAACACACACAAGCAGAGCAGTTTCAGAATATGCCCTTGCCTCTTTTATTAAATCATAATTCCTGGATAGACAGCAGTTCATAAGAGTGCTAGGTTGTGACAATCTGTATTTTGAAAAAAAAAATCAATCTGAAGTAAGAGATGTACAAAGAAGTGGGGATGACTAAGATAGTTAAAAATCAAAGAAGAACATGGAGCACCTGTGTGGCTCAGTTAAGTATTTGACTCCTGGTTTTGGCTTAGGTCATTATCTGAGGTCTGTGGGATTGAGTCCCACATGGGGCACCCTGCTCAGTGGGCTGTCTGCTTCTCTCTCCCTCTCCCTTTGCCCCTCCCCCCTGCTTTCATACTCTCTCTCTCTCTCTCTCTCTCTAAAATAAAAATAAATCTTTAAAAAAAAATCAAAGAAGAACAAAGAAAATTTTGGTGAGAATGCTTTTATAAATAGCTTCATTCAAACTAATTTCAAACTAGAAATGTCTCTGGGGAGTCCATTAAAAGAAATTTATATGCATCAGATACTGAAACACAGATAAAACTGACTTAATTTTGTATGTACTGATGCTTCAGCATACTCTGTCTCAGTACTTCAATAAATAATAAAATGAAGTATTGGATTGGCACATAACTATTTAACAGCTTCTAGTTCACTCGAAAATTCTACAGTTTGGATATTGGGTTTAAAACTAAGACAAAAGTTGTCTATAGCCTGATAAGAAAGGAGGACAGGGAAGAGGAAGGAGATTTGAGCTATTGTAATTGGGGAGAGAATGGCTAGAGCTATAAAAGCACATGCAAAATGCAGATTTAGTTGATGCCATTAGAATTATTTTCTAAGACTTTGGAATTATTGTCAAGATTTTGATCTCACAAAATGGCTGATAAACTGTATTCATTTGATTTATTGTGTCAAGTACAAATATTCCTCATTCATTCATTCATTCATTTATTTGACAAACATCCATTGAATACTCAATATGAACAAACATTGCTAGAATCTAGGGTTTAAAGATAGGTCATACTTGGCATCTTCTCTCAAGAAAACAGAAGTTTTCTTTGACGAGAACAGCCATTAACTTCACAATGACAGCACTATGTCATAAGTACTACAATCCAGAACGTACAGAAGAATGGCAGAAAAAGAAGTCTATATTTTAGAAATCATTAGATGAAGAAGGGGGGAATGGGAAGAATGAAAATTCTAAGTGAGAAAACTGTGGGCTCTTAAGCATGATGACTGTGGGAACTACAGAAAGTTCCAAATAACAGAAACAAAGGTTGTGTGGGGATACCGGTGGGCAATGAGCCTGGAGTAGCAGGACAGGAATCAGGCAAGTTATTAAGAGTTTTGTATGCCAGACAAAGGGGGTTTTGGATATTGTCCTGAAGGCTACAGGGAATTGTTGAAGGATTTTAAGCGGAGAAGTGACACAATCCAATTAGCATTATATTATGAAAGCTGGTGATCAGACATGAACTGGCAACAGCCAGTTTTGAGAAGTTGAAGAATTTTGCTTACAACGATCTACCAAATATAATAATATGTGGGGGTCACATTTAATGAATGATAAACCTTGACTAAAGCGAAGAGTATATAAAGCACTAGTAGACTCATTCTGGCGATGGAGCAGATCTCTACTCCAAAAAATAAAGAAGACTGCTAGCAATGTGAAGACAAAAAGTTAAAAAAAATATATATATATATATATGTCTCAAACAGTCTTTGGACTGTATCCTACAGGGTGTAATAAGTAGCTGAAGTGAATAGTTTGGAAACTACTATTAGACTTTAATCCCCAGCAAATGCCCTGTGGTCATATTCATTCTAGACACTGAGGAAAAAAAATTACTAAAAGTGTACTGATGTTTTACAGGGTCATTCCAATTTAATTGCCAGTGTGGAACACTTCCAGGCACGATTATTTTCTACTATGGCTGTTTTATAACAGAAATACCTTAAGTGGTGAGGTCTCAGTTTCATATCCTATTTAGCCAAGAGATAATGACTCTTTAGTAATCATGGAGGAACTTGTGTATTGAAATGATGCTAATCACCTTCATTATAGGTTATATGCTTATTCAAACAATGTTCTTTAGTAATTGCATGCATTTACTCAAGCAAGTGATAAAATTTAATATTTTATGGAAATATTCTCAAACAACTATAGCAGGAAAAGTTGGCTGACAGGGAATTAGAACAAAGAAGAAAATAAATGAAAAAACTATAAACCCCATATCTTCTCATTTTTCCTTTATTATTTTATTTTTCTTTATTTCACTGTTTCTTATTTAAAAATAAAGGGATACACTGAAGTTGTTTAAGAAACAAATGAAAAGTAATAAAGAATTACAAAGAACTGAAATTCTGTGAAGCTAAGATATCAATACAGGAAAAATAGTCACCAAGGATGTTCACTGTGGACCAAGCAACAATCTAACTCACTTATCTCAATATACTTGGGTTTTTTTTTTTTAAGATTTTATTTATTGATTTGAGAGAGAGTGAGCAGGAGCAGAGGGAATGGGAGAAGCCGACTCCCCGCTGAGCAAGGAATTCGATGTGGGGCTCCATCCCGGGACCCCGGGATCATGACCTGAGCTGAAGGCAGACACTTAACCAACTGAGTCACCCCCCAGGCCCCTCTCTTTCTAATTTTCTACCATGACAAACTGTTTCCTCCTCAGAGCCTTGTTGTTAGCTGTTTCCTCTTTTTTCTCCCAGATCTTACAGCTGATTCTTTACCATCAGATTTCAGTTGACCCCCTGACTACTCAATCTAAAATTAGCACTCAAATGTTTTCTATCATATCACTTAGTTTATTTTCTTCTTTGCGCCTGGTATACAATAATATCATATATTACATATATATAATATATACATTATAAGCATTGTCTTAGAAGAAGGATAACTTGAGGGATATAATAATGAAGCAACTTTATTTGGATTAGAATTTTAAGGTTATCTTATAAAAACTTATTGAAGAATTTCCTATGACAGCTTCAAGAGGTCATCCTTATTAAATAGACTCAGTAAGAGAAGATTTTTATCTTATTATTCCAGCTACTCTGTAGTTGAAAGATTATAATTTTTTTAAAAAAATTCCTCATATTTATATGAAATATGTTTTCTTGTAACTTTATCACTAAATCCACTTTGTTCCCTTTGGAGCTATATAAAATCAAGCTACATACCATATTTACACATTAGTTTTTTTCCAGTATTTGATGGGATGTAAGTTATTACAAATTCAATCTTTGAACAGGAATGAGAACACCATAGTGTTCTGAGGAGATGGTTGTTTTGAGAGTTTATTAAAATATCTAGGAAACAGTAACCAAAGTAATAACACTATCAGACAAAAAAGCAAACAAGAATTTACTGAAGTCACTACAATGGTAGGCTGGTCCTTCATTTTGCTGCCATGGAAATGGGGAAAAGGCAGCACAGATGCAAGCTCAAGAAGATGGGGTTGACTGGTCACTGGTAGACTAAGGTGTTCATCTTGTAGTTTATTTTAAGCAGAGGGTGAAGAAACATCAACCATTAAAAACAGCGTGAGGTTTTCAGTTATTTTTCTTTAATCTGTAACAATATTTTGTGCCCCCAAAATAGTACCTTTGTATTGGCTTGCCACTTTCCAATGGGATTAGAGGAATGGTTCCCATTATATAGCAGGGGAAAAGAAATAATTTGTGAGGCTATTTGCTATACTAATTATATCAAAAAGGGTTAGAACCATATGAAAATCTGGAAAAATTCATAGATAGTTGAAATATTAAAAATTTCCCTTCAAGTTAAATTTCATGCTCATCAAATCAACTATTTTTATAGTCTCAACCCACTGGTCATTCAATTTAGTTTAATGTGTATTATTTAAGTACTGAATATGCACCAGGCTCTGTGCTGGCTGTAAATAATCAACACAAAGATACAATCCCTGTCCCCAAGAATCTCACAGTTTGGCAAAGAAAATAGATCTGTAAATGAGAAAATATGGGTGTCAAAACTCCAGTGTTGAATAGGAGGAGTACTGAGCACTGGACATTCCAGTGTTGGATAGGAGGAATACTGAGCACTGGACACTGGACATAGAGAAGTCTATGAAGAACAAATGAACAAATTTTCTAGAAATTCTATAATTTTTTCATACACGTTTCAGGTACTAAATGAAAATTAATAGACAAACCAAGAAATAGGACAAGAGACTAAACAAAAATATAAATAGATCCACCAGCATGCCAGATATTGGCTATCAGAACACAAACTTTAAAATAACTGTAGTGAAGGGGTACCTGGGTGGCACAGTTGGTTAAGTGTCTGACTCTTGTTTTCAGCTCTGGTCATGATCTCAGGGTTGTGAGATAGAGCCTGCATTGGGCTCTGTGCTCAGGGCAGAGTCTGCTTAAGGTTCTCTCTGTTACTCTCCCTCTGCCCCTACCCCCATGCTCAATGTCTCTAAAATGAATAAATACACCTTTAAAAAATAAAATGGAATAACTGTGGTTAATATGCTGAAAAAGTAGAAAAGATGATGGCAATTTTCACTAAAGAACTGAAATGTATAAAATTAATCAAGTGGAAATAGGGAACACAATAATTGAAACTGAGAATTTAATAGATGAGTTTAACAGGAGATTGGACTCGAGAAGATTAATCAAATAGAAAATAAATTAATGGAAAATATCCAGCTGAAGCACATAGAGAAAGACAGATGGGATATAGTTTGAAAGTGTATAATAATT
This sequence comes from Canis lupus baileyi, assembly GCF_048164855.1. Classification (NCBI taxonomy): domain Eukaryota; kingdom Metazoa; phylum Chordata; class Mammalia; order Carnivora; family Canidae; genus Canis; species Canis lupus. The sequence goes on along the minus strand of NC_132862.1, from coordinate 15,036,337 downwards.
TATAGGGCCTGAAACCGAAATTCTAGAAGGGAAGAACAAAAGAATAATTCAGAAGCAATATTTAAAAGGATAATCACTGATAATTTTTCAAAATTATAAAAAAATATCAATTCACAATTTCAAGAAGCTCTAATAAAAACAAAAACAAGGAAAAGAATGTCATAGTAAAATTGCTGAATACCAAAAGCAACAAATACCTTTTTCTAGGGAAATGCACATTACCCTTAAGGATAAACTGTGGGTCCTATGGGTTCATTTCTTAACAATGGACAGGAGAAGATAAGGGAATTATAACTTTAAGGTGTAAAACAAAAAAGTAAATGTCAGCCTAAAACTCTTGCACAGAGAAAATATCTTTCAAAAGTGAACACAGGACAATCTATTCTTCCAAGAAAAAAATTGAGAGAATTTGTCATCCGTAGACTCCTAAACAAAGAGAAAATAAAGAGAATTTTTAAGGCAAAGGGAAAATTATCTCAGATGGAAATCTTGAAATGCAAGAAGTAATGAAGAAAAATGGAAAAAAATATGTGGGTAAGTATAAATTAACAAACTTAGTCATGGTATCTTAAAAAGTTTAACATATATGTAGAATTAAGATACGCTTCAACAAAATTAAAAAATTTCAGAGTTAAAGAGTTTATAATTCTGGCATTCTGGGATATGGTATAAGTATTATTTTCCCTAGAATTTAATAAGTCAGGACATACTATATAATCTCTAGTAACACTGAAAGAATAGTAAAAGAATATGTAACCAAGAGGCTAATAGATTGGTATTCTTATTATGAAATAAACTCTTGGTTAATAAAAAACAAGAAGAAAAAAAGAAACATAATAGTAAGATGCCCGATATTTACCTAAATGTATCGACAATTACATCAACTGCTAATGGACAAAATACTCATATTTGATTATCAGAATGAATGTACCAAAGTTTGCCAGATTTAGCAAGTGAATATACAGGATACCCACTGAAATTTGAATTTCAGATAAACAATGAAAAATGCGTTAGTATAAGTATGTACCATACACTATTTAGAATACACCTACACTGAAACAGTATTCATTGTTTATCTTAAATTTATTTTTTTAAAGATTTTATTTATTTATTCATGATAGACACACAGAGAGAGGCAGAGACACAGGCAGAGGGAGAAGCAGGCTTCATGCAGGGAGCCCGACGTGGGACTCGATCCTGGGACTCCAGGATCACGGCCTGGGCCGAAGGCAGGCGCTAAACTGCTGAGCCCCAGGCTGCCCAGTTTAGCTTAAATTTAAATTTAACTGAATATGATGTATATATCTAGAAACACTAGCTATACTGTTAGCACTAACAGAGTCTTCAGTCCTGTGCTGAAGAATGTGACTTCTGGCAAAAGGACTTCCCAATATGCAGCCTCAGAATTAGACAGATTTAGCCATCTGTGAGCACTACCCCAGGGAAACCTACCCACTGAAAATTCAAAGCCTCTTCATGGAGACACAGAAATATATACTCAAGTTAATGCTGCTACCAAAAAAGAAATCTTAAACACAAGAATAAAAAAGATTGAAGGTAATATGTTGCAAAATAAAAACAAAAAACACAAAGCATACACCGGAAGAGTACTAAGCAAAAGCAGCTTAGTTATACTAATTTCAACCCATGTAGACTTAAAGGCAAGGAGCATTTCTAGGTATATACCCAATAGAAATAGAGGCACATTTGTATCAAAAGCCATGTATGATTGTAATCATAAAGCTTTTTTCATATTATTCTAAAACTTAAAATAACCTCAAACCCCATTAATAAAGAAATCCAAAATGTGGTATATTAACACAATGGAATACTATAGAAGATTGAAAAAAATTGCCATGCACAAGTACAAGTACTTGTAAATAAATAAATCTCATGAAGGGGTTATTGGATGAAATAAATTAGACAAAAGAATGTAAATTGTATTATTCCAATTATATAAAATTTGGAGGAAAAAAAGATAAAAATAACCTAATATGATAAAAGTCAAGATAGTGGTTACTTTGAGGAGGAATTTGTGTCTTTAATGGGGCCCAGGGAGGGCTGCTGGTAATACTATATTTTTAATCTACGTGGTGGTTACATAGATGTGTTCATCTTGGGAAATCTCATTAAGCAATGTGCTTAGAATTTTTGCATTTCTTATCGCATACTACACTTTAATGAAATAGTGACCTTAAATAAACATGGTACTTGATGTGCTATTAAATAACATGTATAACTGCAGTGTAGTGAAATAATATAAAGGAAGGAAAGCTGAACTCATGTAGAAATACCTAAGCAGGGCTTTGGGAGACAAGCACGTGTGAGGATGAGAAAGTGCGCCTGGAAAAGCAGGGAATATGCAGTGGAATGGTGTGTTTGGAGAACTGCAGGCACGTGAATGCGAGCCGCCTTTCCTGCGCCAACGAGAAGCAGCAGGATTTGAAGCTGCAAATATAGGTAATGCCTGCTTCAAGGTTGAATCTCGAGGGCCCAGTGCTTCATATGCCTCTGATGACCCCACTCATTCTCCTAGCCTCACTTCTAATTTTAGCCCTAGTTGGCTTGATGCAGGCTTCACCCCACGTCGTGCAGATGATGTCTGACCTTAACCCTGTACTGCATGTTTTTGACTTTTCACCCTGGAAAGGCTCCCGTGCCATAGATGCCAGAGTACACATTTCTCAAGCACGTGTGAGCAGCCCAGAAGTGCAGGCTGCTCCATCCAGCAGGAGACAGAGACTTACAGATCAATGGTTCTCCTGGTCAGTCCTAAGGTGGGTGATTTCTGAGTTTTCTGTATGATGCTTAGGAGTTTGGAGGCAGGAAGGAGCCCTGCTGCCTTCAGTGACTTTGATAACACCCTTATATTGGATTTCCTCTTTCTGTCCTTTTCCCAAATCTCTCAGTCCCACTCCAGGAGATTAGCTCCCTAATAAGCTGCATGCACCCCAAGACTTTGGCTGGGTTTCTGCCTTAGGAGAAAACACAAACTAAGGATTGTGGATTCTATCCTGCAGGGTAGGGGGAACCCCAGTCAAGGGTGGCTGTGCAGAGCCATGAAGGAGATTGAGGAACAGTGCTGGTCAGGAACTCCCCGGGAGACTGTTGGGGTCTTTGAGAGACTGGATAAATCACCCCCTTCTTCTTTGAAGCAGTGAGAAATAGGACAAAAAAGTAAAGTGAATGGGAGGTAAAGATTACCTTTATCTTTGACAGAGATCATATCGGAGAATGTGACTCACATCTTTAGGCAGATGGGCTTCCTGTTACAGAACCTCAGATTTAGATTGACCCCCTACAGGGTTAGGGCAGTAAGACCTCCCCACTGCAAAATAGCCTGCCCCTAGAGATGCGGAGCAGACTATCTATATACATACAGGCTGGTGAAAAAGAGGCATTGATTCCCAGTAATCTAGGGAATGCAGAACAGCATCGGTGAAAAGCAGCATTTGAGCTGAATCTCTGTGGGCGAAAAGAGTTTTGACAGGTGTAGACAGATAGCATATGAGATAGTGCTGTGCAAGTGATTAAATGCTAAACCAAATTCATTACCATGGTTTAGGAAATAGTTATAGGACATAGATGATCTAACGGGGGATGCAGGTAGGATTTTGAGTATTTATTCATTTCTTCTTAGAAAGTTAAGTAGAATTCAATCTTAGATTGAATGGTGGGTGAAATTCTGAGCTAAGATGCCAATATGGAATAACTATAGTCCTCCACATTCCTTCCCCACAGCCAAATTCTTATTCATTAAACACTTTTCCCTTGTTGCTAAGCAGAGGATGCAAGAATACATTACAAATCATAAATATTAGCACAGTAGGATTTGCAAGTCAACCTGTCCTATTATGAATGCAGCTGCAAAGTTCTAACCTTCTGTGTTCTTGTCCACATTTTGTACAGGCTGGGAATACTTCCCCCAGGATAGATAATCAGCCCCAGGAAAGGCAGTAAGTGCTTGTAAAGCAAAGTCATTTTTTTTCTATAATAAACACCCTCGTTTAGGGCCCTCACATTTACTGTTGCCTACGCATAAATGCAGGTACATGCATGAATGAAGGTATATGTTCACCACCACCCCACACACAAGCATGCATAATCCACTTGGAAATATGCAAAGCATAGATAATATGTGAAAGTGAGGCTACAGTATGGTTTCCCAACATATAAAATATAAATTCTTGCCATTTTCATTTTAAAGGTAAGTTGCAGGCTTAAAAGCCTTTTGTTTTGTTTTGGCTTATTTAGCATGCCTGGTCAGAGCAGAAATTATATAGGATCTGGCATTTTATGAATACTTTCTCCCTAGACTATCCAGAGTCAGGACCTGTGGCTATCAGATTGTGTCAAAGCTTCATTTATCTCTTCCCTCCTGCTGCCTGCCTGCCTTTTGACCATTTCCCTGCTAATTAAGCCTGAGAGCAGGTGGAGAGAGAGAAGCTGTTAATCTCTATTTATTCCCTTTCACAGTTCAGATTTAGAGGAAAGGATAAATAAATATGGGAAAAGTGAGGTTGGATGCTGTTTTAAGATTTTTGCTGATTTCTCTCTGTCTGGATATACTGTGATTCAGTTTTATCTTAAAACACCAAGTTACTAATGTAACATTATTAGCGATCATTCATTTGACTGAATTCCCTTCACTAATTCAATTGATGTCCTACTAAGAGTTAGGCCCTGTGTTATGTGTGAGAGAAGAGTGAACAAGACTGCCCTGCTTTCTGCTATCATGGAGCTCACAGACAAACCTGAAATACAGACAAACAAGTAACTGAAAATGTGATCAATGACAGGAGGGTGAAAGCAGGGACACAGGCATGAGGGCACATGCACATAAGATGAAAGGCATTGACAGAGCAAGGGGACTTGGGCTTTTTCTCTCATCTTTCCTATATACTCCAGATTCTCAGACAAAGGGAATGGTGAAAATAAGACTGACTTAGATTAATAGCTAAGCTAATAACCTGCCACTTTAAATAGGAAGCTGAGTTTTCTTTCTTTCTGGTCAATCTCTCAGAAGGTCCCTTGGTAGCTTATTATATATCAGGTTCATTCAATAAAATCCTCCCATCAGGTTCTTAAAGGGTCAAGTTTCAGAGTGTGCTCCAATTGAAATCATTTCTGTCATTGATGGAACCACAGGATAGTGCTTTACGGACCCTTGCAAATTACATTACATTACATTAACGATAAAAATTAAAATTGGATATTTAAGTGATATTTTAAATAAATCAAATAGCTGAGATAAACTCAGATCTTTTGGCTCTAATATATGGTGTCATAATGAGTCATACTCTTTCTGGTGAAGCTTCTAGTAATTTTATAACAAGCCTATAGAAGAGGCCAAGCACATATATAATTTTTTTGGATTTAGATTCCAAATCATGGATTTAAAACTACCATGCATCCTCAGAAAATAAATGGAAAATTAAAACTACCTTCTTAGACTGCCATCTGATGACCTAATTTGAAAAAAGTATCATAGATTGTTGTTGTTGTTGTTGTTAGGTCCATATAATTTTAGGGACTCAAAAGTTTGTTCTTGATGAACCCAAAGGGGTTTCTAGTAATTGCTACTTGATTTCTCAGGGTTCCTGCATTTTCTTTTAAGTCTTATGATGCAGAATGAGTGCATTGCAAATTGCCCATCTCTTAATTATAGGATATCCCTTTTGTTATTTTTTGAAAGTTAAACAGTAAAATTTTGTTATTTTTAGGTATATTAGATTTAAATATATTTCTCAAAGATTTGATCCATGCCTTATTTAGTGTTTCTTGTCAGAATTATCTTGTGGATATTGTAGGAGTTATCAAACTGGTTGTTCACTGTCAAAAATACTAAGCCAGTCTTTAAAAAAAAATTCTAGGGGATCCCTGGGTGGCTCAGTGGTTTGGGGCCTGCCTTTGGCCCAGGGCGCGATCCTGGGGTCTCAGGATTGAGTCCCGCGTCGGGCTCCCAGCATGGATCCTGCTTCTCCCTCCTCCTGTGTCTCTGCCTCTCTCTCTCTCTGTCTATCATGAATAAATGAATAAATCTTTAAAAAAAATTTCTATTAACTTCTTTTGTAAGGTGAGGACAATCTCTGAAAGAGGAGCTTTTTTAAAAAAAAAATTTACTTGTTTATTCATGGGAGACAGAAGAGAGAGAGGTAGAGACACAGGGAGAGGGAGAAGCAGGCTCCCTCCAGGGATCCCGATGTAGGACTCAATCCCAGGACCCTGGGATCATAACCTGAGCCAAAGGCAGACACTCAACCACTGAGCTACCCAGGTGCCCCTGAGGAGCTATTTTTAAGCAGGCCCTGAGCATATTCTTTCCTTCATCCTTCCTCCTAATTTGTAAGGTCAATGATATCCACCTCTTTGACTAATAGGAAAGCCTATCTGTATGAAATCAGCTTATCTAAATATATTAGGAATGTCCAGCAGTCCTGTTTCATGGAAATTAAATGAATGAATAAGTTTATGATGTGAAAATCTCAAGGTCATGGCCATTGCTGCTTTAAAACTAAAGGAGCAAATCTTGAGAACAGTTTGCTTTTGCTCTTTCCATGGTAAGAGCTCAGTGGTCATCTTTCTCTTAGATGCACCTTAAGAGCATCTCCAAGGTCCAGGCAATAAGAACAATGGGAGATGATGGGGCCAGGGGTGGTTTGTTGAAATATTAAATAAGTAACAACTCTGCCTTATGAGGTTTAAAGATGGTTACTCTAAAACTGTTCAGAAGTCTGTTAGGAATCAGAACTAGTCTGCCATCAAGGAATAATCTTAGTACAATCACTATGTTTGGAGACATCTGTGTATTATGTTAGTATATTGTGTTTATTACAAGTAAATATTTCCATACAGTTAAAATAGTGGTTGGGGTCACATTAACTTTTAAAAAAAATGATTTTATTATGGGTCATTTATCTATTGGGCAAATATTACTATTTGGTGGCTTCTTACTCTGGTCGTGAAGCTTGAAATCTGAGCTGTGAATGTTGCAAACATAATCATTGGTGTGAAGGAGTGATAAACATAGCTTAGGCTTGTGTTTGTGGGTTCTCTCGTTTCCCCCTTCACATCTTCAAGGAAACCCTTTCAGCAATTGTATGCTCATGATATACCAAAGCGTCTTTCATCAAAATCATGTGGAATCTGATGAAGGCTTTAGAAAACAAATCATGGTGCACTTAGGTCAGTACATTTATAAAATGCATTTATTAATTCTCAAAACCTCCTTGTCTTTCATCTCAATACCTTCCTATATTTGGGGGAATAAAAGGCTTTCCTAGTGTTCAATGACTTTCAGGGATCATCAGAGCAAACAGAAGAATATTTGGTGGGAAGTTGGGGTGAGGAACACAGCAATGGTGAGGAGGAGGGGGAGCATCTAGAATTGTTTATTCTAAGAGAAAAAAACAAGTGTTGAATTCCTTTGATTTTATTATGCTTTGAAGCCTTTTGAGTCCTATAGTAATACATAGATTAAGGAACCCACTCTTTCTGGGTGTAGTGGAATGTTTATGAACAAGATGATTGACAAGGCAAGAAAGGTTTCTCAGAAATTCTGTAATTCAATGTAAAACGAGGTACATGATTAATGTAAACTTGAGATTCTCATAAGGACACTCATAACTTATTTGAGAAATAATCTCTATAATGCAGAGCATTTCTGTCAAGATACACATATTTTTTTAACAAAAAAAAGTATTTGTAAGATATCCTGAGGTTAGCCAATAAGGATGCTGGAGCCTGAGAGTCCCGGTTATCCCAAGCTGTATACCCCACAGCTCATCAGCAAGGTATACACCTGTAGCCCATCTGCATGGCATATACCTGAAAGCTATTTGTGACTCACTGATAGGAAAGCTCTGCACAGTATTAGCTTTTTACAAGTAGATTTCCATCCTTTTGATCTTTATTAAATGATACCACATGCACTCAAAGGAAATCAATTTGATCCTCAGCTCTGTTTCTTTATTGGGAAGTGTATCTGATTTGTGCTAATGATAGAAATTAGTCTTCAAGTGAGTTTTTATTGAGTATCTTGCCATTTTGTGTCAATTACAGATCTGAGCAACACAAAGATATAAAATAGTTGAAATAAACACAAGTTGAAAGGAAAAAGCATGCTCTTCAGTAAAATCTTTGGCAGTGGCTGGTCCTCTAAGAAACAACCACATCAATCTCATCTTTTTTTTTAAGATTTATTTTTATTTATTTATTTATGATAGACATAGAGGCAGAGACACAGGCAGAGGGAGAGGGAGAAGCAGGCTCCATGCAGGGAGCCTGATGTGGGACTCGATCCTGGGACTCCAGGATCGTGCCCTGGGCCAAAGGCAGGCGCGAAACCACTGAGCCACCCAGGGATCCCCGCATCAGTCTCATCTTGTGAGAGAAATGTCTTTATATCCTAAGCAGGTGATAAACTACCATAATAACAATAAAAGGTACATGAGCCTACTTAATTATCTTCACTAAATCTGAACAACAGAACAGCCTGTCTTCCAACCCTGTTCCACTGCCACTCTCTCCCTCACACATACCACCATTCAAAGTCATACCCACCTCTTCTTTTAGCCCCATATTACATGCTGGAGGAGAGGATTTTAAAAGTAGTGATCGAGCCATCTGATATCCTCTAATTGCAACAGTTTCACAACCTTGTTACTCAATACAGTAAACTGGGAAGCTTTTAGAATTTACCTTTATCCAGGTACCATTAAATCATATTCTCTGGTGCTGGGGAGATATCAAGATGCCCCAAAGTAAAATAGTTTATAAATAATGAGGCTATGGATATGCTAACATGCAGTGCATGTTTGAGTTCACAGAAGTTACTGATCACTGTTAGCTGAAGTTTTTAAGAAAAAAAAAAAAAACATGATTAAGAAGATTAGGGCTTGGAAAAAAAAAAAAAAAAGAAGACCAGGCTTGGGCTAGAAGATGCAAAGGGTATTTTAGGTGGAGGCCTACGGAGAGAGCCTGGTGGAAGGAAAGAGTAGGAACTATCTATGCCTGAGACCTCAGAAGAACTCAGATTGTTTGGAAAAAGTGAGGAGACGAGCCTGGATAATTTTAATATTTATTTGGGAAGCAATGGGAATATATAACTGGGTGAGACCAGTGACAGAGATGCTTGAGTAGACATCCAATGGCTCATCCTGGAATTAAAATGATTCTCATCAGAGAGGAAAGGAACAAGATTAGAGAGGATAACACCCAGGACCAACATCCTTTGGTCACAGTCTGCTTTCTGTAGTGAGGTTAATGACTTAGAGCTATCACTCTTTTCCCAACACATACCTTTCTGGTCTATTACCTAATGTTCCATATCCCTCACACCTAGTTTGTATGTGCAACCATTGATGTGCATTTGCATTTATGGATCTTATTCCTGGGATTTCTCATTACAAAGCCCCTAATGGCAGTTCAGGAGATTTTTTTAAAAAGATTTTTATTTATTTATTCATGAGAGACACAGAGAAAGAGGCAGAGACATAGGCAGAGGCTATAGGCATAGGCTCCTCGCAGGGAACCCAACGAGGGACTCGATCCCGGGACTCCAGGATCACGCCTTGAGCCGAAGACAGACGCTAAACCACTGAGCTGCCCAGGGATCCCTCAGAAGATTTAAGTAGTTATTTTTGCAGTAGTAACCAGCTCTGCTTTGGTTACATGGACTTGGATAAATCACTCAAACCCTTCAGATTTGGTTTCTTTACACAGAGATAAGGTAAGACTGGGTATTTTAAAACATAAAATATAGAACTAACATCAGGGCCCCTAGATGGATCAGTCCGTTAAGTGTCTGACTCTTTTTTTTTTTTTTAAGATTTTATTCATTTATTCATGAGAGACACACAGAGGCAGAGACAAAGGCAGAGGGAGAAGCAGACTCCATGAAGGGAGCCCGATGAGGGACTTGATCTCAGGACCCTGGGATCATGACCTTAGCCAAAGGCAGAGGCTTAACCACTGAGCCACCCAGGTGTCCCCCCTCCCTTTTTAAAAAGATTTTATTTATAAGTGTCTGGCTCTTGATTTGGGCTCAGGTCATGATCTCAGGGTTGTGAGATCGAGCCCCGTGTTGTGGTACATGCTCAGCAGTCAGCTTGAGATTCTTTCCCTCTTCCTCTGCTTCCTCCTGCTCACACGCTCTTAGATAGATGATAGATAGATAGATAGATAGATAGATCGATCAATCTCCCATCACAAGCAATTTGGTGACCACTCTCTGCCATACAAAGGGCAAGGCTTTTAACTAAAGATTGTTTCTTAGCCATCTGCCCCCACTAAGTTTGAGCACACTATTACTTAGATAAGAAAGCATCCTTCACTTTCTCTGATTAGTTCAAAGTAAAATAACTGTTTGCCAAGAAGGAAAGCATACTAACCTTATTCATCTTTGTTTCTTTGGACCAAACAATGAAGGCAAATTAAAAAAAATTGGTAGGTTAATAAACGATACCAGTAAAAATATTTATGAGCAGTAAGGGAAATCATCACATGCCACATCACTCACACATAAAATTTCCAGAACAAATAGTTATCCCTTTAAAGATTTTAATACATACTTAAAAATGGACAATTCATTATTACATAATTATATAATTGATAATGTTAGATATGTGGGTGTATATAGTTTTCTTTTCAATAAAATAGTTTCATGCTTATAAAAGTCACCCTAAGTCAACTTGGGACAGAGAGAACAACATACAGTAGAAATAAACCAAGTAATAAATAGGGTATAAGTAAGGAAAAATATTATAAAGCAGTTACATTGTTGACACAAAAGAAAAAAAATACACTTTTCTATTATTTGAAGGCAATTCACAATCATTTCCAGGAATTTTGTGAGAATTTAAGGCCATTTGTTCTAAAGAAATGCTTTAATTTAGACACAACATCACAAAACTGTTATTCTTGTAAAAACTGTACATGCAAAAACTCTTTACAATTAATTGTGGACAGGCAGTTCAGTATGTAGGAGTAGGTTATTTCACAAATGTGTTGTGCACTAAGTCACATGGTTGTGTATATTTAACTGGGAATTTCACAAAAAAACTTCCAGCCTGTGCACCCTGCAGGGCAACATGAAAAGGTGATAACAAGGAATCCAAATCAGGAGAGCCAGTATCCCTTTGAATTAAAATATCTAGACAAGGTATAATGGAATAAAAAGTTTAAAACTTCTGCTACATGGTTCACAGTTAAATATTCTGGGTTTTAGTCTTTCTAAATAGCATTATAATATAAAGATGCTACTTTGTACACAAAGTATTTTCTGTGCATTTTACAGTTCACGATGTTTGACTTTTTATTATTTCTACTGAGAATTACAGAACATAAACTGACTGCAGTCTAAATTTAGAACCCAAACTCCATGAAAAATGCATGTTCTTACAGGATACACATCTGCTAAGCTTAAACTCCCTAACTTGGCAAACAACGCAGAGGAACTCATTACTCAGCAGATGCGGCTTCATAAGACAATTCACTTACTGAGAAATATGAAAGCATCTCTTCCTTCCCTTATTTGCAATTGCATTTGTCCAGACAGTCATTCAAAGAGATATTGCTCTTGTGATTATAGCTATTGCAATTTAGAAGACAAAGGATTCAATTTTCAAAACTCTTATTCTTAAGAACAGTTATAAAAGTATTGAAATTTAAAAAGTTGTAACATGTAAACATTGATACAGAGAGACTGCTTTCCTATACACACAGCAGTCGAGGACAATATTTGAGTTAAAAACATATTGTGCTTTTTCCCAACAATACATTGGAAATTAGCTGTTTCTGTCCAAAAAAAAAAAAAAAAAAAAAGAGAGAGAGAGAGAGAAAGATTCAGAGAAGACATCCATATTTTGCTTCAAGCATTTAAACAATTTTTCTGTTGCTCATGCAACAACTATATTTACAGTTTTGGTTTAGAAAGAGAATTAATTTTGGATCCGAGAAAGCATATTAACCAGTACTGCTGAAACCAAACTGAGAAAAGGATCTCATTCCCTGGTTCCTTACAGAGCACCAGGAGCAAAGCGTTGACTCAGCAGTTCTAAATGAAGTGTACTTAACTGAGCAATTCAGAGCACAGTCATATCTGAGTCTGTAACACATGTGTAGGTGGGGTGTATGGTGGGGGCGCAGGTGATGGCTTGATCCCACGGGCCCTCATGTAGGAGAGAAACTGCTCAGGGATCTCAGCGAGGACATCTTTAGCCAATCTAGCCATGCTCAGGATGTGGTTTCCGCTTCTGTCAATATAATCTCTGAATGGCACAAACTAAAATAGAGGTGAAATCACAATTCATTAATGAGTGAAAGAAAAGTGATTTCAGAGACTTTAGCACGCTATTTAATAGACACAAAAATCGAAACATGTACACATTTAACTGAGATTCAGAGAAGCCTGGAGGAATGGTTAGATGGATAGTAATTACTATGCATTTTCAAGAGATTTTTTTAAAAAAATATTTTATTTATTTATTCAAGAGAGAAACACAGAGATAGGCAGAGAGAGGCAGAGGGAGAAGCAGGCGCCTCAAGGGGACCCTGATGGAGGACTCGATTTCAAGACCCTGGGATCACGCGCTGAGCAGATGTTCAACTACTGAGCCACCCAGGTGTCACAACGAGATTTGATTCATTGCCAACAGCTAGCTACTACAATGACCAAACGTTTCTAATGTATATCCTTTATCTAAAAAGAGATGTTAAAAAATAAATAAAATAAAATAAAATATAAAGATGTTATTGGGGATGCCTGGGTGGCTCAGCGGTTGAACAATCTGTCTTTGGCTCAGGGTATGATCCCGGGGTTCCAGGATTGCGTCCCGCATCGGGCTCCCTATGAGGAGCCTGCTTCTCCCTCTACCTGTGTCTCTGCCTCTCTCTCTCTCTCTCTCTCTCTCTCTGTCTCTCGTGAACAAATAAATAAAATAAATAAAATCTTTTAAAAAAAGAAGAGATGTAATTGTTTTCTCTGTTTTTTCCTACCAATAACTCATGTCTCCTGGTTCCGACAGGGCCATCATGCTGCTACATGTGTTCTGTAGTTCTGAGTTCTATACCTCACCTGACAGCCAGTGGGATAGAGTATTTACCTCTTCAGGGCTCAGTTTCCTGCAAATGGAGTTAGTACATGCCTAATTCAACTTACAGTGTAGAAACAGTATCCAGGGGAGGGTAAAAAAAGAAAGTGTATATTGTTAAAGAATCCTAAAACACATGTGCAGTATTTTTCATTATTACTAAAATGTCAAGTCACATGTCCCAGATGAGGCTTTTGAAAAATCTATTATTTGGAATGGAAAATGAAAAGAATTCAGCATGAGAGTTGGTATACTTGTTATTGAAATATCATCATTCTCGTTTTTATATCATATAAAAATAACTGCCCTATCTTTACTTAAGCAATTATGTGAGGGCCACTATCAGCTCAACATTAAATACTCTGGCAATAAATTGCTTGATTCTATCTTCATTTACAATGGTTACTTAAGTTAATAAATATGTGCTGCTTGAGGGCATTAGTTCAACTTCCCTTCAGAGACATGATGATTCTTGAAGCAACTTGGAAATGTTTGGAACCATTAATGTTGTGAAACCAGTAATTTTAGGTCTTAGAGAAAAAGGCACAGTGAACACATTTGAGAATGTTGAATAATATCTGAGTGTAATATTTAACAGTTGAACTAAATCGTTTTTTTCTCCTCTAGACAAAGCACGCTCCAATCTCGTACTATACCATAGCTATGTTAAATTTATTTTGAAAAAATTGTATTTGATTTAAGTAGCTACTCAAGATGTGCTTTCAGAAAAAAAAAAAAAAACTATTATGGGTAAGCAGGCTTTAAAATGGTCAGGTTGTTACAGATAAACCAAATTAAAATTTTGAGAAATCAAATAATAGCAAGTATAATACCTTTTATGCAGTGAACACAGTCTCTTTTAAGGTAGAGTACAAAATTACTCTTTTCTTTTTAAATAAGACATACGGTAGGCAGAAGCAACCTATGTGACTATAATTTTACCTTGTCTTGCTAAACCAGGAGGAAAACTCAACCCAGCTTTTAGAAAAGTGTAGTTGAAAGGTGACAAAGCTTTCTCTTTCACCTGAAGAGAGCTAAGTGAGGGTAAGAGAAACTAACAGAGCGAATATAATCTTCAACTGAGAAGAGAACTGAAGGGGATGTGAGCTTGTGTGAAGTCAAATTATCTAACTTTGGACAAGACTTGACATTTTTAACAAAAAATCAAAGAGGTGCAAAAAAAGGTTAGAGTTTTTTTTTTTTCTCTGAAACTATAATTAGAAAAGTGAGAAAATAGGAATCAACAAGATTGAGGATTAATGAGAAAAAGATATCTAATTGCTATAGCTTACTTCATTCTTCTTGTAAAAGGCATCGATTTAAAAAATAAGTATTTAGTAGGCTTAGTATATAGTAATTATCCCTTAAACTTTCTTTTTAAGAGTTCAGTTTTTCAGAAATCAGTAGCTATTACATACATTGGAGGGAAAGGATGGTACCTCCAGCAAACAGTTGATCTGACCGGTTTATAGGTTTACTCTAACTTTGCTCTTTTATTTTTTTAAAAGATTTTATTTATTTGACAGAGTGCAAGTGAACACAAGCAGGTGCGGAGCAGAGGAATAAGGAGAAACAGACTCCCTGCTGAGCAGGAAGCCTGACCTGGGGCTTGATCCCAGGATCCTGAATCACAACCCTAGCCAAAAGCAGATGCTTAACCAACTGAGCCACCGATGCGCCCCTCAATTTTGCTCTTATATTTTTCTTTGACTCTTTAGCTTTACTTACACACTATGGACATTAAACTCATTTATCTTTTTACCCTCTATTCTCCCAAGCCCTGGAATTACACTGCCCAGGTTCAGGGCCTGGTTCTCCGACTTATTAGCTGTGCTATCTTAGACAAATGGTTTTCCACTTTTTGCCTCCATTTCCTCTTCTAAAAATGAGGACAATAAGAATAATACTTCATCAGGTTGCTACATTAAATAAATTAACATGTAAAGTGCTCAAAACAGTGTTCAACTCATAATATATACTATATGTGATAGTTGTAATCATCACTATTACTATTCATCAACCTATACATGTATATATTCAATATAAATATGAAACTATATTGTTAATAGTTTTTTATTTACATTCACATCAAACATTAAATACAAGGACTATCCTTCTCCATTTAGCCCTATCAAATTTAAGTACAATATCAGTTGTCTTCTAAGTAATTCCTGGCCTTTTTGTTATTTTAAAACACCCAATGCTTCAACTCCCCAGCAAATGCTATGAGATGTGCTAATTTTTTTTATTGAAGTAAATTAAAATTCATATTTAAGAAATTGATGCTCTGGGATGTGAAAACTCAGATTCACAACCACCCTTCTCATAATACATGCAGTTCTACTCATATTTAAAACATGTTTATAAATAATGAGCAAGAAAGAAATCTTAGTTTTCAGCTGAAGAGGAAAGTATACACCACATTTAACTTAGATTTGTTCAGTGGGGCCACAAAATCTGCCTTCCTCTTGAATACTGGGGGACCTTGCCCCCATGGTGAGAATCACTGCCATAGCGAGTTCCTGTTATTAACAGGCGTATACCTCATCCGACCTGTGTGCTGGGGGTGGACAAAAAGTGTTAAGAACTTTCTACTCAGTAACCTAAATTATCTAAACCTTTCCCACAGGACATTCAGCTCTTCAATCATTTCACAAGGAACTTTTCCTAAGTGAGAGATGAAAATGACAAGTGACTTCATTTCCTTTACCTCTTTTTAATGTCAAATCTTACAGCTGTCAGGACAAAATATGCCCTCTATAACATTATCGCTCATATCCTTCCACGATCATTTTCCATTCAACTTCTCAGACCACTCTGATTATTGTCTTTTTTTTATCATTCATTTCTGATCACTGTACTGGGGTTCAAAATAATGCTCACATATTTGTGGGTAAGTGTTGTTCATTGTCCCCACAAATTAACTTGAACCCTTAAAATGTTCAATCTAAAGGGATAAATCAGTTTTTACTTTGCACTGATTTAATACATTCATCTGAAGAATGCCAATAAATGCATTCTGTTCTGTAGAAATACACTATATCTTTGATACTCTACATTTTTATTATTATCATCATTATTATTATTATTTTAGCATCCATCTAATACAAGGAAAATGTTCTACATGGCTGCTCTAATGGCTAGCTTTGCCTATTTGTGAAAACAAGTTTTGAGTCAGTTTGGGCAAATGGACTTTTAGTTGCTGTTCTGCTCAATTTTACTTGATTGTTCCTACTGTGCAGAACTCCATTAGTGATTTTCAAGTCTCAGCCTTCAAGGTTATTATTCTCCTTTTAATGGAAAATATGATTTAAATATAATTTTTAAGAAAATGATAGGCTAGCCAACAGCTGCATGTAGCCAGTGAAATGACACTGCATTATACACAACGGCCAATTCATAGCACAAACAAACAAATAGAAAGTCTTTACATATATTGATCTAAGAAAATAACTCATTTAAGTTTTAGAATAACAACCATAGGATCTCATCTTGCTTACTTTTTATACTATAGTCATGAGATTTAATCTTGAGGCAATGAATATAATCACACATAAGGCTGACTACAGTGTCCCATGTCAAGGTACAGCTACTATGAAATATTGACATAAAAATGCCTTTGCACTGGACTATGCCAACATACTATCTAATAATAATAACTAATATTGGAATTATGCATTTATTGAGCAACTGGTAGGTAACAGGTCTTCTGCTGAAAGATTTATACAATATCTCATTAAATTTTTATAGGCATGTTACCCATATTTTCAATTTATAGAAGAGGAAACTGAAACTTAAGAGAGTTTAATTAATTTAGATCAGATACTTACCAGCATCATTCACTATTTGAACCTAAATTGACCTAACCCTGATACATGAACCATTATAGTAATATGAAAAGGGAAATAGATTTTAACAATCTGCATTAAAATATTGGCTTTTATGAGACGAGATGTGTTATAACAGAAAGATTGCTGCTTTTGGAATCGGAACTGTTAGAAATTTGGATCTACCAATTTATGACCTAAATAATTTTGCACAAGTTGTTGTAAGTTTCCTTGTTCATTAATTATTACAAGACAAAAAGTGACCAATATTTTGAGGAAGATATAAAGTGGTTTGTGAATAAACTGACAAAGAAGGGAAATTAGTTCAGGGGTGCGGAGAGCACTTTGTGCAAGGCTATATAGTGGGAACTTTCAAAATGTAGGATTTCAATCAGCATGGATAAGGAAGAAGCATATTCCAGGTAAAATAATAAGAAAAAATAAAAATAAGAACAATGGAAATGTGTGATGCAAAGACAGTTGGTAGTCCTGATTATCTAGACAAGTGTGTGTGTGTGTGTGTGTGTTTGTGTGTGTGTGTGATATTAGGTAAAGAGGAAGATTAGGGTCTGGTCATGGAAAATCTTATGTGTTTAGGTTTTAGAATAAATTTATACATAATTTTTGTCAAGAATTTTATAATCAGACATTTTAAAGTTAAATCTTGACTCTATTTCTTATTAGCTACATGACAACAGACAAGAAAAACTGAACCTCATTTCTTTCTTTCTTTCTTTCTTTCTTTCTTTCTTTCTTTCTTTCTTTCTTTCTTTCTTTCTTTCTTCCTTCCTTCCTTCCTTCCTTCCTTCCTTCCTTTTTCTCTTTCTTTCTCTTTCTTTCTTTCTTTCTTTTTCTTTCTTTCTTTCTTTCTTTCTTTCTTTCTTTCTTTCTTTCTTTCCTTTCTTTTTTTTTTTTTTTTTTTGTAAAATGTAGTAGTCAAAGTACCTGCATAAGGTCAAGTAAGGATTGAATGAAGTGATACTATAGCTCTTAGCCTGCCAAGCATAAAAAGAACTAATAAACGACTCAATATTATTATTATATGAGGAAGTTGGAAGCTACTTAAGGTTTGACATAATAATGAGAACTCCATCCAATACCCTCAACTTTCTGCAGAATCTCAGCTACCTTTGGCCTTTGTTATTATTTGCAGCCTTAGGCTTTTGTTTGCCCACTTAAAAAAACTGGGTTCCATTTCCAGTGCATTAACTTGATTTGCTTCAACATATAAGAAATTGGAAGTAATGAAAAGTTTAAAAGAGCTTAAACAGACCCTATTTTCTGGTGATATTTTAACCAGCAGTATTTACAGCATCAATTGTGATGGCTTAGATATTTTCTGATGATGGAAAGATTGACAGTATTGTCCTTGGTGTGCCCTTATAAATCACTATTCTAAATATTCTAGAGTATTTCTATTCTTGAAAATAAGTCATTTAAAGAACATTTTAGTGGATGGTGGAACTTGGAAAACTGTGATGGTGGAATGTTTTTTATTTCTTTTAGATGGGGGAGGGGCAGAGAGAAAGGGAATCCTAAGCAGGTTCCATACCCAGTGCTGAGCCCAATGTGGGGCTCAGTCTCACAACCCTGAGATCATGACCTGAGCCAAAATCAAGAGTCAGATGTTTAACCTGCTTAACAGACTGAAGCCAACCACATACCCTTGGGATGCAGGAATGCTTTTAAAACCTTACTTCAGGTGAGAGAATATGCTAATTCTTCAACACAATATAATATGTAAATGGTTACCCAGTTTACTATTGTTAAAAGACCAAACCCCATTTAGGAACATCTCTGTGAAATTAGACCAGGGTCTATCAAATTCCCTTAACTAAATGTAGGCATGTAAGTCAAGATGTCACAGTCATTCAGGAGGCTACTAATTCTCTGGGGACATTTTAATTTCCTATTCAGTATCTATAAGATCTAATGACTCTCTCAGTTCAACTTTATGTAGTAAAATCCCTTGAGTATTTAGTTACATCCCCAGGAGTCTTCAGGATATTTGGGGATCTCAGTGTTACTGTAAGGTGGAACACTGGTCTCAAGAGACACTGGTCTCTTCTTTCAAGAAGAAACATGATTATATGAATATATACCTTATACTGATAAGTAATAAAGCATTTTCATGTGCTACTTCCTCTGAGACTCACAACATCATGAAAAGAGCAGAGATGAAAGAATTTAAAGTCTAGAGATAATGAAATGAAGTCTCAAAGAGATTTACAGACTTGTTCAAGATCAGTGTAACAATATTGTAATTTCAGAGATCTGGGTCCAATCTCAATATTCTGCCCAATGTAGTATATCTGTTGAGAGACTAAATACTTTCATGATCAAGGATGTTTTTATTATATAAATGCTAATAGGCATGACTGTTGCTTGTCACTAGCAAAACAGATCATCCCTCTCAAAGGAAATCTTAACAATGCAGGCAATTGTAATTACCTCTTCCAGAAAAAAATAGTAATAAGTTTCCCTTTAGAATCATGGTGATGCTATGAGACATACGGCTGCTTCTACCGATTTTGTAAAAATGCATTACAGTAGCAACATAACACATTCCAAAGAACTTCAAATTCATACTTCCCTTCAGTAATTTGATTTTTTGGAAACTATGAGTCAGGCATTATGAAGAGCTTTTAGATAAAGTGTAATTACTTAGACCTATAATTATGCTAATAAGGTTAAGGTGAACAATCATGTGTCTAATTATGAAAACAAAACACCATGGGATACTTAAATAAATGGCCACATCATCATGTTCCTTTTCTCAGCTGCTTTTAACCTAATCATTCATGTGTGTGTGTTTTTCACTCTACCAAGAACATTAAGTTAAAAAGTTTAAATCATATTTATTTTCTTTTAAAAAACTGTTATACAGATGTTTCTATTACAAAATTTAATTTTGCTGCCTAATAAAGTACAATGCTTTTTAAAATCTTTATCAACATTAATCTTTATATTAACATATTTATAGATTATTTTATATTTCTTCCTCAAATTATTTTAACCATTTTTGGTGGTCTTTTACTGAGTTCTATTTCAGAAATGTTTTTATATACATGATCTTATTTAATCTTTACAACAATGCCAAAACACTGAAATTTAGAAAACTCATTCAAGTCATCACGGTGGATAGTTCGGGATTTGAGCCAAATTCTGCAATGTTCCAAATTCCACGGGATTCTCTTAATGACTGTTTTTTGGGTGAATATACAGGTTTTTATTAAGAGGATAATATTAAAGTCCATTATTTGCTCCTTCAAAATTTTTATAGCATGTGTTGAGACCTTTGCTTTCCTACTTTAAAAAGTGCACTTCACAGCTTTTTTTCTCGTGTAGAAACCTAAAGGATATGGAAACCTAATATGTAGCCATTTAGTTGAATTAACTGCTTGCTTTCAATAATAAATTTGAACTATATTGATTGGTTGCTGATTTTTTCCTTCTATTCACTCCCTGAATAGTAGGCTTTAGTTATGTAATTTTTCTTGATTTTAACAACTGTAAGTTATATATGCTATATCAATTATTATGTTATATTATATCATGATTATATATCATATATCATCTACATATTGCATTCAAAATTATATATAATTTATATTTTAATATAAATTTCTATATTTACATATAATTATAAGATCTATTTCTCCACTTTTCTAACTGTAATCTAGGGAGGAAAATAACAATATCTAAAGTTTTAGTTTGTTACCACTAAATTTATTTACACTGAAATATAATCAGCTGTCTTAAAATATATTTAATCTTTTCTGAGGACTGAACAATGAATAGATAAGCAGTATTAAAAAGTCTGTTATATTTCTAGTCTCTAATTTTACCAAAGATCTCAATGATATTTTCTGGTAATATGAAAGTAGGAAAAGACATATACTATTTTATAAATGGTGAACCTGAAATATAAGAGAGTGACTGGGTACTTTATTTCAGGCCCTACTTGCCATGCATTTCATAGAGAATCAACCAACTAAAATAAATAAAACCTAAGAGTCCTGCTTTCAATGTAATTTGTTTATTTACAAATCAGAGCTGACATGTTCCTCACAATGAGCAAAATAATTTCCAAATTTCTTACCTGTACAATATCCCTTTCAGCGTATTTTCCCCTGGAAGAAACTCTTACATCATCTCCATCCAATTCAACCATTGCTTGAAAATAAAATAAGACCATTTATTCAGTGCATTTCATCCATATACTCTAACAATGTAGGTGACAGGAAATCAAGATGCATGAAGTAGCAATGCGTCCCATGTCAAGGCAGAAAGCTTGTTGATCCCTTCACCTCCTCAGTCATTCTGCCACAAAACTTGACTGAGTGAAAATTTTACAAATGAAGAAAGCTAGCCCAGACTTCATGTGACCCTTTGAAAGATGGAAGAGCCACTGTAGTATAGGTGTATCTCCCCATCTCAGAGGTTCTCAATTCTGGATTGTATACTTACGTGACTGGGCAAGTGATGCTAATCCATTCCACTTTTGTTGTCTTTCCAATTTAAGAAAGGTGGCACTAACCTCAGAATTTCCAATAACAATTTGAACTTTATTCTCATTGAAACTACAACAAAGCTGTCTATCCATATTGCCCAACTTTGACTGTATTTAATGGATTTTAAAACAAAGAGGTATTTGCTCTGCCCTACATGTTTAGATTAAGTATGATTTTCTGAAGTGTGATTTTTTTTCTTAGTTAAATAATCTCAACATCACACAGATCAGCTGGTATTTGTGAATATTGTGATATAAATGGACAGCTGGTAATAAAGTAATGTTATGCTGCAATTAAGAGCATTTTCCAGGGTTTATTAAGTTTTCAGTGAGAATTCTCCAAATAATTAATTACACGAAGAATGCTAATTTGTGTTTAAAGTATAATTCTATTACTGATAATTCATTTTGTATACACATGACATTCACCAGAGTCCAGAGGGCCACTGGTCAGAATATAATCCTCAAATTTCCGTTACTGTCTTAAGTGTTTGGATAATGCATCTGGGTTAAAAACATTGTTTTAAATTTTACTTTTCTACACATATTCATGAGTCAATTTCTGAGCTGAAACATTGATAGTGCACATAATTGATAGGGCCACTACTCAGTAATTTGCTTAGATATACAATATATGCCATAATTTAATAAATATATATTATCAATAGTAAAGAAATTAACTTATTGAAAATACAAAAGATCTACAAAACAAATAAGCAAAGAGAAAAAATAAGAGAGAGACAAGGCAAGAAACAGACTCTTAATTAAAGAGAATAATCTAAAAAAATAAAGAGAATAATCTGATAGTTAAAAAGGGGAGGTAGGTGGAGGGATGGGTAAAACAAGTCATGTGGATTAAGGAGTGCACCTATCATGCTGAGGACCAGGTTGTAATACGGAAGTGTTGAATCACTACACTGTATGCCTGAAACTAATATTACACTGTATGTTAACTAACTGGAATTAAAAAGAAAACAAAGAAGAAGATGAAGTAGAGGAAGAAGAGGAACAAGAAGGAGAAAGAGAAGGGAAGAAGAAGGAGAAAAAGAAGAAAAATTTTTTTTCAGAAGATCTATTTTTCTTCCATACTTATTAGAAATGTGAATAGGAGAAATCATGCTCAAATACTTCTAATAGTTAATTCCTTTCTTTGGTTTTGTTTTGCTTTCAAATTTTTCATATGACTGAGATATAAATGCACAAGGATCATGAAAAGCCAGCAATTGCAGGAAGTTCTCCTTCACTCAAATAGAAAACAAGAATTTGATGATCATCCGTGTCTCACCTTCCACAATCCCCTACAATTTCCATCAGCCTTTGTGAACGTTTCATTCCAAAGAAGGCAGATGACAGTTATTCAGGAAACCATGCATTAGAATGGGAACCTCTAAACTATCTCCTACTTTTCAGCATGTACTTTGAGTTAAAATGCTGCAGGAAGCAAGAACTGGAGGCTATGCTTTGAGAACAAGGAGAAAAGACACAGGATAGAAGCAGTGGAAGGGTCCTATTGACCCTTCAGGTTTTCACCTGCTCCCAGGGAGCCTGAGACTGAGCCCCAGCTCCCCACAAGTACTTGTCTTTGGAAAAAAAAAAGTTTATAAGAGAGAGAATTATACCTCTTTCTGTGGGTGGGAAACATAATGAAATCTGAACCCCTTCTATTTCTTTTTTTTGTATATTTTTTATTGGAGTTCAATTTGCCAACATACAGTATAACACCCAGTGCTCATCCTTTCAAGTGCCCCCCTCAGAGCCTGTCACTCAGTCACTCCATCCCCCACCCACCTTCCCTTCCACTACCCTTTGTTCATTTCCCAGTTAGGAGTCTCTCATGTTCTGTCTCCCTCTCTGATATTTATATTTTCTCTTCTTTCCCCTTTAATCCCTTTCACTGTTTTTTATATTCCCCAAATGAATGAGACCATATAATGTTTGTCCTTCTCCAACTGACTTGCTTCATTCAGCATAATACCCTCCAGTTCCATCCATGTTGAAGCAAATGGTGGGTATTTGTCGTTTCTAATGGGTAATATTCCATTGTGTGTGTGTGTGTGTGTGTGTGTGTGTGTGTGTGTGTGTATATATATATATATATATACACACACACCACAGCTTCTTTATCCATTCATCTTTCGATGGACACCGAGGCTCCTTCTACAGTTTGGCTATTGTGGACATCGCTGCTATAAACATCGGGGTGCAGGTGTCCCGGTGTTTCACTGCATCAGTATCTTTGGGGTAAATCCCCAGCAGTGCAATTGCTGGGTCATAGGGCAGGTCTATTTTTAACTCTTTGAGGAACCTCCACACAGTTCTCCAGAGTGATTGCACCAGTTCACATTCCTACCTGAACCCCTTCTATTTCCATTTCTCCCCTTCTACTAACTCAGATCAAAGCTGGTAGCCCAACGCTGCTTTAATTTGACTTTTTTGCCTTTTAAGGATAAAGAAATCTGCCTTGAGAAACCCTTCTTTTCAATAAAAGTGCTTAATGGAGGAGTGAAAAATCACAGAAAGTTCGAAATTGTTCTTATTAAAATACAGAAGTGAGACTTTTGAATACTCACTAATCTAATAGTTTATTCTGAATTCCTCTACCTCAAAGAACAGATGACAAGATACTGCCTTTCTTGCCCAGGCAAATAATGTCTTTCTTGTTAAACATGTATAGATGTTGATTTAGGTGGTTAACTGGTAACTTGTTCAAATTTTATCTGTCTTATCCTATGTCAGTTTATGTTTGTGATATGATATATAAACGTACTCTACGGTAGATCTGAAAGTGCAGAGAGAAGGGCTCTTCTTAATCGGACAACACAATCTGAATGCAAGTCAAAGATTTTCTATATGACACATGAGTATCAGCCCTTTTCTTACTAGCCACAGAGAGAAGAGAGGTATTTTGAGAGGAGAGAAAAAAAATAGAGAAGCATCTATGTTTCCTAGTGAAATAGTCCACTTTCCTAGTACTGGCCTGGAAGAGTTTCCTTCCTATTAAAAACTTGTTGTCATGGTGAAAGCTACAGTCATGTGTCCCAGGACCCAGACTCCTCATCCCCATGTTTGCCAGAGGAAAGTGTCACTCTAATTCCCAGGAAGGAATTCGACTGGGAAGGCAACTTTCCTCTTTGCCTATAATCCTCACTCCCTTTTTCCAAATGGAAAGAGGACTGACTGATTCGTGGGATTACTAAAATGAAGAGAAGGGATGGATTTTGAAATCCTTCTCATTAGGAGCAGCCTATCTTCAGTTTGAATGTAATTTCTCCCTGTGCCATGATTAATAGGCCAGGCTCTGCTGTTGTAGAGAGGAGGCCAGGAGATAAGGCGGAGGTCATTTATCCTTGGCAGAAAAATAGTGACAAGTCTGATTCTGTGCAGAGGTTAACCCAAATCCTCCAAATCTGCCTTGTTAGTAATAAAAACCTTATATTGTGGTCTCTGTCTGAATGATTCCTTTTTTTTCTTTTTTTTTTTTTGTCTGAATGATTCCTACACATTTTTTTTTTTTCCAGTTTGGGAAGTCAGAGAAGGAAATGATAAATTATCATACCTCAGAACCCTCATAAATAATTCATTGGGAACAAAACAAATGAAGAAAATAAATAGCTATGGCAGCTGGATGAGGGTAGTACCCAAAAAGCTGTACCTGCTGCTCTGAAGAGAAATATATGACCAGAAATATACACCAGGAAGGGGCAGTGGTTCTGTAGTCACACATGATGTGTGCAGCTCTTGAGGAACAAGTGAACTAAGGTTAGGTCATACACCTAACCACAGACTTCCCCAGGAGCCAGAAAGACCTGGGATCTACTCAATGAGAGGTGCATCCCTGAGGCAAAAGCAAGTCAGTAATGAAAAGAAGGCAGGAGTTATTTTACCCTAGCCATCAGTGAAGTTCTTGAGTCACAGTCTATCACTGATTAATGCAGATGATCAAGCACATGAAGCATTAACTAGAAAGATCTCTCTTAGCTTTCTTGACTCCAGAGAGGTTGTCTCAAATTCATGCCTGAAGCACAGTGCACACAGATGTGAATATTCAGAGACCGAGAAGATATTAACAGAAGCAGCAGCAGTCAGAGCTAAATGACTTTTGCTTTAGACATTGGAAGATTCTAATAATGCAAAGCATGACCAATCAAGCATTGAATCGAAGAAAAGGATTTCCAGGGTCAGCAATATAACAACTTTGCCTGTGGTGCTTTCCCTGAGACTGGCAGATCTATATACTATCCTCATGGAGGTGGTTCTGGTGGTTAAACAAGAATCATCCCGGTGATGATCATAGTGTAATTAACCACGTATGTGCCTAACTTAACCCGTAATTACCAAAGGTTGTTCCAAATATTCTAAAATTATTCTCATTTCCACAGCCCCAAGCTAAATAAACCGTCATTGTTTACATTGTCAAAACACTTGAACCAGGTGAATGCTATGTGATCATGCAGTTGCCATCCAGCATAGAGTTCTCTCTGAAAGAATTCACCAGATGACTGGGAACAGATCATCCTTAAAGAAGTTTACCCAGATCACTAATTACACAAACACCTGTCACTTAATTGTCATTTAAACAAGTCCTGAACCCAAACAGAGAATTACCTAGTCACTCAATTTAGCATAATTTTATAAAGTGTCATTAATTCTCAGATGGTCAGTTCCATTTTCATTTTACTTTGCTCTTTCATACGACAGAACTTATACATGTCTGTCAACTAGCCAGTGTCTGAAAATCCATTAAAATAGCATATTATGCTTGTGTTAACATCTCTCTTTGCAACCTAATGGTTTATTAATTTAGGGTTCATCCTCAAAGGTTTTAGTGAACCCATAGTGTATTTTGCCCAGGGAACAACAATTCAATTTATCACTCTGTCAGTCATAAAAAAATATTATTTTGAGGTACAAACTATCACTAATGGAATAGAAAGCTACATGTTGAATTAATCTATACAAAAGAGATAATGCTCTTAGTGTATTTACCTCTACTAGTTGAGATCGTCAGAAGACGATCTTTTCATTTGCTCAACTAAACATAGATTTCATCATGAGATATCCATCTTTATGTGTATATGTACATGGACATTATATACAGATCCACATTCATATTCACATTCTTATATACAAAAAAGAGTGATAGAACTCTTAGAGCACAATGAATCAGAGTAAATAAATTCCCATGGAATAGTACTGAAATTTTATTACTCACCATCAAATTCTGCTGGTCCAACACCTACTATAATTATCGACATTGGAAGTTTTGAAGCCTTCAAAGAAAATACACAATTAGTTCACAATTAAGAAATTGAGTTCTTAAGAAAATAAAGTTTAAGAAGAAAAAACTATACTGCTTTGCTATTTTTTCAAGATGTTGACTAAATAGGCTTGGACATATTTGAAGTTAACACAGAATAATATGCTTGATTTTACTCCTTCTTTTTGAACTCTGTACACACACTTATTCAGTGAGACATTCTTCAGGAATGACCAGCCTTGGACAATATAAAAAATAAAAAGTATTTCCCATCTGCTTTCACTTGCTATTCTCAGCCAAGATCTTCCTAAGCTGATTTGGGTATCTTTGGTCACTTTATTCATGTTCTCTCTCCTCTCAAAAATCATTCAGTTGCTAAATGGGAGAAAAAGGTACTCTATTTGTGAAGCAGTGATACCCTACTCTACCTCATTAACACCCAATGGATACAAAAGCAATTTTCATAGTAAATGAGTGAATAAAAATGATAAGTACAGAAGACTGATGAATCACTGACCTCTACTTCTGAAAACGATACAGTATATGCTAATTAATTCAATTTGAATTTTTAAGACAAGAAATACTCTGTACAACTGTAACATTGTGTATAAGTACATTCAACTAGTAGAGGTAAATACACTCATGGACATGAAAGTGATGCTATTATTTATCTTTTTTGGAGAGGGACATAAAGTTGTTACAACTCAGTTATCCACACCGCTCAGGTTAGTCCTTAAGGATTAATGAATGGTACTTATGCATTTGAGTTGTCTGGATAAAGTTAAGAATGCAATCAACTGCAAAGGCATGGGCATTTTGTTTCAGTATTAAGTAAACCCTGCTTATTCAACCTAAGTAGCACCAAGCTGTCATTTAGCCACCCCCAAGACTGAATGACCCCTACTCACATTGACTATGGACTCCTTGGTTTGAGCCATATCCGAGATAACACCATCTGTCACAATCAGGAGCACAAAATACTGGGAACCATCTTTTACAGAAGAGGCATATCTAAAGCAATGAAAAGATAAAGAATACCATGGAAAATAAAACAGTTCTTCTGTACGTGATGGTTGCTAAATAGAATTGTGATAGTCAACAAACTTTTAATCTCAAGGAAATATTTAAGCATATGCTAGGAGTCTATATTATGCAAGCTCTCAAATAATACATTTTTCTGAAATAGCACACTAGACTAACAGCCATACTGCTGCATGCCAGCACACAGACATGCCTATCTGCCTTGGAAATTCATTCACTAATAATAGGTGAGCTGGATGTGGATATGTTGAACACAATAGAATGGATATAGCTTTCAGAAACAGATATCCTAGCTAAGCAACACATTATGTGTATGATCTTCAGTAAATTACTTAAGCTATCTAAATTTTGTTTCTTTGCCTTTAAAATCAAGATTATATACCTCTGCGTTGCTAATAAAGAAACTGCATGCATGCTACTCAATATATAATATAGTTTTAGAAATGGTAGCAATAATCATAAATGTTTTTTGTTTTAAAATAGATGCAGGTGATGGTTGCATATCATGGTGAATATCCTGAATGTCACACAACTAAACTTCAAAATGGTTACTCTTATGTGAATTTCATCTGAATAAAAAAATTTCAAAGGAAGAAACACTTTTTCACATCTCCAGAGTTCAAGTTCTTAATATTTGTTAAACTGCTGAAACAAGGGGAAAAGATACCAAACAAAGACAAAAATTAGGTATATAATAAGAACATATTCTAGTACTTAAAGTTTATCAGAGTTCTCACCAAATAATAGTAATTTACAGGAGAATTTTATGAATGTTATATTTTATTATATCTCTTTTTTCCATTGTGTTCTACATTCTGGGTATCTAGATTATATTCTCAACAATAATAACCTTTATGATTTTTAGTATATCATTAATATTCAGGTCATGTCTAGTAATAAGCAAACATTACAGTACTCTTAGGAGATAATAAAGAAGACTTTGGTCTACTTCGGTAAAAAAAAATCATTGAGTATTTATGTATTATAGAATCATAGAAAAAAAGCATCACAGAAAAACTGGGTTCAAGAACATGTCCATTGATTACCATAAAACTCCTTCATAATTTGAAGTACCCAAAGGGATCAAGTTTGAACAGGTCAAGGACAGACCAATAGCATAATATGACAGGGAAAACATTTCTTGGAGAGCAAAATTAACAACCATATGGACCAAAAAAAAAAAAAAAAAAACTTTGCCATAGACTAGAGAAACTAGTAATTGTTCATGCAGCTAACAAAATGGTAATTTTATAGACAGATCAAGAGGTTACAGTTAGTGGCATGTTCATATCCTATGAAGATGGTGTTGAACTGGTTCCACAATGTACAAGCCAGTTCACAATATTGAACTGACCTTCAACATTAAAGAATTTATAAGTGTGATGGTAACACAGTCAATGAAAAACAATCCCAACCGGATCTGAGACTATTTCCTATTTCATGATTAACTTTTTTCTTAATTAAGGAACTCAGATAATCTCCCTCAGGTATGCATTTTTTTTTTTAACTTTTAAGTAGCCATTATTTTTTAAAAAGCATTTCTTACTATGCTTCAGAAACATAGGGTTTTATATTTCATGTGATTAATGAAAGGCCATAAATTGTAGTAAGAAAAGCTTCTACGAGTACAAGAGTGTGGCTTTTCTGCTTTCCTTACCAAATGATGCTCTTAACTGGCAAAATCTTACCAGATTTAAAAAGTTAAACATTATGCATTTCTATAAATATTACTTCAAGTGGCTTAACTGATTTTGGGAGGGGGAGCGTATTTATTTTTATTTTCTTTTTTTTTTAAAGATTTATTTATTTATTCATGAGAGACACAGAGAGAGAGGCAGAGACACAGGCAGAGGGAGAAGCAGACTCTATGCAGGGAGCCCGACATGGGACTCGATCCCGGGTCTCCAGGATCACAGCCAAACCGCTGCGCCACAGGGGCTGCCCTTATTTGTATTTTCTTTCAACACTTCTGATCATCCATAAGGAAAGTCTCAGTTGTTACATATTTTTTCCAGTTTTATTGAGGTATAATTGGTATACAAAAAACCCTACATAATTAAGGTATATGGTTTGATGAATTTGGACATATGTAACATAAATTCATGTTACTGTCAAAACCATCAAGATAACAAATATACCATTTCTAAATTTTCTTTGTCTCCCTTATATGTGTGCACATGGTAAAAAAACAAACAATTGACATGAAATCAAACTTCTTAACAAATTTTTAAGTGCCAATATCTTATTGTTATCCAATGAGTATATCTTGGCTGTTGTGAGTAATGCTGAAGAAATCTCTTTGCGATCCTGATTTTTAATTTTTGTGGATGTATACTCAGAAGTGGGATTTCTGGTAGCTCAGTTTTTGTTTTTTGAGGAATGTCTATGCTGTTTTTTTCATAGCAGCTGCACCAATTTAAAATTCCCACCAACCGTGCACAAGGGTTCCAATTTCTTCATATCCTTGCCAACACTTGTTATCGTTTTGACTTTTTGATTATAGTCATGCTAACAAGTGTGAAGTGATAATGATAGTTCATTGTGGTTTTGATTTGCATTTCCCTGATGATTAGTAACGTTGAGCATTTTGTATATACCTGTTGGCCATTTGTATGCCTTCTTTGAAGAAAGGTTATGCCAGTCCTGTGCCCGTTTTTAAAATCAGATTAGTTGTATTTTTGCTATTGAGTTTTAGGAGTTCCCTATATATTTTGGAAATTAATCCCTTATCAAATATATAGTTTGCAAATATTTTCTTATACTCCAAGGTTGCCTTTTCATTTTGTTGACTTTTTTTGCTGTGTAGAAACTTTGTTTCGACGTAGTCCCACCCATTTATTTTTGCTTTTGCTGCTTGTGTTTTTGGTGTCATTCCCAAGAAATCATTGCCAAGATCAATATCAAGGATTTTCTCTATGTTTTATTCTAGGAGTTTTATCATTTTGGATCTTATATTTAATCAATTTTAACTTTTGTGAGTGGTAATATAAGGATCCAATTTCATTCTTTTTCATGTGTATATCCAGTTTTCCCAACACCATTAAAGAAATTATCCTTTCCCTATTGTATCTTCTTGACACCCTTGTCAAACATCAGTTGGCCATACACCTGCAGGTTTTTGTCTGGGCCTCTCTATTCTGTTCTATTGGTATATACGCTTATTTTCTTAAAGACTTTATTTATTTATTCATGAAACATACAGAGAGAGAGAGAGAGAGAAAGAGGCAGAGTTATAGGCAGAGAGAAGTAGGCTCCCTTCAGAGAGCCCAGTGTGGGACTTGATCCCAGGACCCCAGGATCACGACCTGAGCCAAAGGCTGGTGCTCAACCGCTGAGCCACCCAGGCATCCGTATATGTTCCCATTATTTTATATCAGTACCTTGCTGTTTTAATTGCATCTTTGTAGTATATTTAAAACTCAGACAGTGTGATGCCTCCAGCTTTGTTCTTTTTGCTCTAATTATTACTATGTCCTTCCTTCTGCTAACCTGTGCTTTTTCTTCTTTTAGTTCCTTGAGATATAATAAGTTATGCCATTTAAGATTTTTCTCCTTTATTAACATGTGGTGTTTATCATTATAGACTTGCCTCTTAATAGTGTCTTTGTGGTATTCCATAAATTTTGATATATTGTGTTTTCATTTATCTCAAGATATTTCCCAACTCCTTTTTGATTTTTTTCTTTGACTCAGTGAATATTCGAGAGATTGTTGATTTCCACTCATTGTGACTTTTTCTGATTTCTTTTTTTTCCTACTGTGTTCAGAAGAGAGACTTGGAATGATTTTAATCATTAAATTTATTAAGACTAGACTTGTGTCCTA
Organism: Canis lupus baileyi; assembly: GCF_048164855.1. Classification (NCBI taxonomy): domain Eukaryota; kingdom Metazoa; phylum Chordata; class Mammalia; order Carnivora; family Canidae; genus Canis; species Canis lupus. Next base: position 15,004,783 of record NC_132862.1, on the reverse strand, counting down.
TAATGTAATCTATCCTAGGGAATGTTTCATTAGTACTTGAAAATAATATGCATCCTGGGGCTACTGAGTGAAATATTCTGTATGTCTGTTAGGTCCATTTGGTCTAGTGTGGTGCTCAAGTTTGCTCTTTCTTTATTGATATGGATGGCCTATCTATTATTAGAAGCGGGGTACCAAAGTTTTCTAATATTATTGTATTACACTATTTGTTCCTCAGATATGTCAACTTTTGCTTTATATATTTAGGTGCTTTGATATTGGGCACATACACATTTATAATGATTATATCTTCCTGTTGAATTGACACTTTTTAAGAAAAACTTAATTCTTAATAAAAGTTCAATTTGGGATCTCTGGGTGGCGCAGCGGTTTGGCACCTGCCTTTGGCCCAGGGCGCGATCCTGGAGACCCGGGATCAAATCCCACATCGGGCTCCGGGTGCATGGAGCCTGCTTCTCCCTCTGCCTGTGTCTCTGCCTCTCTCTCTCTCTCTGTGACTATCATAAATAAATAAAAATTTTTTTTAAAAAGTTCAATTTAAGACATACAACATAATGATTCGATATATATAGTGAAATGATTATTACAGTCAAGCTAATTAACATATCATATCATCTCCTTACATAGTTCCCATATTATTTTGTTAGCAAATTTCCAGTATTCAATATGGTATTTAACTATAGTAATCACATAACATATTAGAAATCTAGACTTAATTTGTCCTGCACAATGCAACTTTGTACCCTTTGACCAATATCTCCCTATTTACTCTGCCTCCCCTCCCTTGGTAACCACCACCCTATTCTCTGCTTCTGTGTATTGGCTTCTTAAAATTCCACATATAAGTGAGATCATTAAGTTTTTTCTTTCTTTCTGTGTCTAGTTCATCCATTTTGTTACAAATGGTAGACTCTCCTTTTTAAAGGCTGAATAATACTTCATACATATGAAAGTTTCTCCCACTATCAGGAAACAGAGTATTCTTATGAAAGCCCCCATAAGCAGAAATGGTATAAAATGAAAAAGCAATTACCATTAATTTATATGGAAAGCTTTTTGAGTATTCCCAGACCTAAAAAATAACCTATCCTATCTTGGGCTTTTCTGATACCTTAGGAGACATCTTGCTAACAGATGCACAGTGGAGATAAAGCACAGATGCTCACAGACAGAGTTCAAAGCTAAGGCACCTTGACACTTAGATGCTGAATGTAGTTCCTAAGGAAAGAGCTTAGTGACATGACTCTTGCTGCTTGTGATTCAGGCTACTTTTATAACAGCTTGTTGTAAAACAAACACTGAAATCTATAAAAGCAAAAAATCTTTGGATTTCTTTTGGTTAGTGAAAACAGATCCTAATGTAAGTGTAATGTGAACTTTTGAAAGTGAAGTATACCTGTACATATCAATCAATATATCATATAAATTGACCCTTTTATTATGTAATAACTTTGTCTCTTGTGTCAGTTTTTATTTAAAGTCTATCTTCTCTGGTATAATCATAGACACCCCTGCCTGCTCTATTTTGGTTATCATGTGCATGGAATATATCTTTTTTCATCCCGTCATTTTTGGTCTATGTATGTCCTTAAACCTAAGCCGAGTCTCTTGCAGACAACATATAGTTTGGTCTTGTTTTTTTAAGCCATTCAGCCATTCCGTGTCTTTTGACTGCTGAGCTTAATACATTTACTTTTTGGTTTTCTTTTGATTCACCAGAAAGTATACCTAAGAGAAGGGGAGAATATATTCATCCCACCAAAAGAGTTGGGAATAGAATCTGAAGCAGATATGGAAAACTTGGAATTTCTCTGAAGTTTACTGTTTTACCTTAAAAATTCATAGGAACTTTTTATTTTATATTATAAAAAATATGTGCTTTTATTTTATTTTATAAAAAATATGTGCTTGTGTTAATGCTATATGTTTCTTAACTTTGAATGCTACAGAAAGAAATATGAATTTAATGTGTGGCTCTCACAACCTCTAGATACACTAATTTAAAAATAAATTTCACTTTAGTCTTTATCATCATAAGCACCATGAATTAATCTTTTAAAACTTTTCATGATTTTTATGGGATTTTTGCAGTATTTATTGGCATATTGTTGCACTTTGCACATAAATCTAAGTATCAAACAAAATAATATTTTCTGCTACCATTTCTTCTCATTTAGTCTATTTTGATGTATTATATATCTGTAATAAGATAATTAAAATGCTACAGAAATGTGTCAAGTAGAAAGTAGAAGCTGATCACATCTCAATCTGTCTTCCAGGAGGTAACACTGATATATAGCCTTATGATTCAAATTATGTTTTAAATGTATTAAAGAAGCTTGCTGCTTAAAGGAACCTGATGATGAATTCTTTTGTAAATTGCATAATTAAAAGCCTTATCATTAAAAGCCTGCTAAATGTCTTTGTTCAAATATAGGCAATCTATAATTTATATTTTAATATTACTATGGTAAATCTGAGAGAGAGGTTAATTTTGTCAGAGTTTTGGAATTCAAACGCATTCCTCTAGAGTCTTTGTCAAGCAACTTTATCGGATTGTGTTTATAAAATTCATAAATGGTTGGCTCAGATTTGTGGAATATTCTCTTAGCTTATTATTAGTTCATAGGAATTGGGAGCACAACACAAGATAAGAAACCGACTCAGAAATGTTGTATTTAAGTAGTTTAATTTTGATATACACAATGAATTAAATCTTAATACTAAATAAAGGGATACATCTAAATTATTCCAACACAAAGTAACACAGTAATTTTTATGTTATTAAGTTGTTACCCAAACTATTTTTGGCAGTATAATGAAGTGACCCACCATGTCCACAATCATATGTAGTTTTGTTGCACTTTCTCATTTATGTATGTTTACCTCTGGAACTGAGATAAAAGGGTTTAAGTATGTAAGGCATCATAACATAGGTACTTGGAAAAAGATTATTCTGTTTGGAATTTCAGCTCCACCACAAATGGCCACTCTTACATATCCATTTTGTCATCAGCAAAATAGAAATAATAACACTATACTGACACCTCTTAGAGTTGTTGCGAAGATTTAAAGAAATTAGCACTGAACACATTGCCTGAGATACATTATGGGCTCAAAAATGAAACTTAATTTTAGTTGGTTATCTGGATCTAGATTTAGATACAAAAATCTAGTCAATAGTTAGAAATGGATAGATCCCTCTTAAAAACTGAAATGTGACAGCCCCAAAACAAGCAATTGGTTAGGCATAAGAAACAAATGACTCGTAGTTAGGAAAAAATACATTATTAAGTCAACTGAAGAAAATAGTAAAATTTTCACAATAGCCTGAAAAGATAATCGATATTTTCATTGTTATATTAGATTATTTTGAAAGAATAAGCTGGTAAAATATACCAACAAAATATATTTCAAATATCTTGAAGTTATTGAGGTAGAATTCTAGGTGAAGAGAAACCTTTGAAAAAATGATCTAAACAGGAATGTAAACATAGTAATTGCCATATCTGAGAGGGCATTGAGTTAGTAAGGGGATAGATAAGTAAACCCCACTTTATTATTACCACATGTCTATAAACACATGATTTCCTTAACATGTTTCTTCTTTAACTACTAAGGAGATTTAAACATAATGTTATAGACTTTAGGTCTCTTAATAAATTCATATATGGAAAGGATTTCTCTGATTTTAAATTTGTTTTAAATGTACAACCTAATGGTAATGCATATCTTTTGGTAGGTACGATAGTCTCATGTGTCAACTTGGTTCAGCTATGGCAGCAGGTTATTTAGTCAAATACTAATTAAGGTATTCCTGTGAAGGTATTTTGTTTTTGTTTGTTTAAGATTTTATTTATTTGAGAGAGGGCACAAGCAGGGTGCAGGGCAGATGGATAAGCAGACTCCCCGCTGAGTAGGGAGCCTGATGCCAGGCTCGATCCTGCGACTCTGGGATCATGGCCTGAGCTGAAGGCAGACACTTAATTGACTGAGTCACCCAGGTGCCTCTTGTGAAGGTATTTTGAAGATATAGTTAATATCTACAAGTGGATGACTTTAAATAAATGGGATTATCCTCAAAAATTTGGGTGGGCCTCATTCCAATCAGTTGAAGGCCTTTACCAATTGGTTTCCAAAGAAAAAGGAATTCTGACTTAAGACTGCAAGGATATAATATCCTGCCTGAGTTTCCATCCTATCAGATTGCCCTAAAAATTTATGATTTGCCAGTGCCTGCCACTGCATGAGCCAATTCTTTAAAATAAATTTATCTATACATCTATATTTATCTATCATTAGTTATGTTTCTCCTGAGGACCCTGATTGATACAGTAGGTATCAATCACAATCACATTTTCTACAGGCCACTAAAATTGACTAAGCATTACCATTAATAGTTTCTTTAGTTTCTATTATAAACTTATTTTATTATATTTGTGAGAGAGAGAGAAAGAGAGAGAGAGAAGGAGAGAGAGAGAGAAAGCATGCAAGTGGGATGCAGAAACAGAGAATGAAAATTGTAAGCAGGCCTCATGTTGTCATGGGGTTCGATCTAAAGACCCTGAGATCATTTATCATTTTTCTTGTATCTTTTTATAAAAGACATCAGTGGGTAGTGGGAGAGGAGGTGGGCGGGTGGATGGGGTGACTGGGTGATGGGCACTGAGGGGGGGCACTTGACGAGATGAGCACTGGGTGTTATATCTTGGCAAATCAAACTCCAATAAAAAAATATACAAAAAAAAGACATCAGTACTCTCTACGGTAGTGTGTGAAAGAGAATGAGAGTCAACTATAATTTATTTTGTGATAATATTATTTTTTAATACTGCTTTGACAACCACCAAAAAAACTAGGAAATAGAGTACAGATAATGCTAATCATATAGGCTAATATAATTAGCTAGGATATGTTTTTCAAATTACAGGTAATGACCCATTAGTGGATTCTAAAATCAATTTTGTGGGTCAAGACACAAAAGAATAACACAAAAGAACAGGACATCATAGACATAAAGAGGAAATATAAGAAAAGGATAGGTATTATTTCATAAATAATCCTTTTTTTTTTTTTTAAGTTGTGTGTTTTCTGGGTTGGGACATGAAATTCATAAGTTAAAACAGACCGTGGATGAAAATGTTTCAAAAGCCTAAGTTAAAGGGTCACACTCAGAATGGTCATCAATGTATCACTGTCAACCTGAGTTGGACTTCCACAGGAGTGTTCTACTGGGGTCAGCCCTGGGTACAGGGGTATTTTAGTATCTTGTCTATGTCCCAGATAATGGAAAGTAGAACACATTTAAGTTACTCATGATGTCCAGTACAAAGATGATACAGTACCAGAACCTTTAAAAAGAGAATTGAGATTTCTTATCACTTTACGCAGTGATCAACTTATCCCAATGCAACATATTTTCATGTTCTGACTATATACTGGGAAGGATACAAAAGCTACACATTTTTTAATTTTCTAAAAATAAGGCAATGCTTCATAGGATCTGCAACTGGGTCAAACATTTTAAGGATTTTGAAAGTGGTGTCTAATTTACTTATTTATACACTCACGAAAAAAATAAGTAAATGTGTATAGATTTTTACATTTAGAAACTTTTTCCAGAACATGTAATTGGAATCATAAGCAATTATATTCTGATCTCAATACTATGTACTATATACAGGTAGCGCTCTGGGAATTTTTAAAATTAGCTATTATATTAATCTCAGAGAGGTTAAAATAATGTGTCCTATATATTACTCAAAGGCTTTAGTTGTCTTCATGTTCTCTTATTACTTCTATGTTACTATGGAATGTGATTTTAGACTGAATGATTTACATTGTTGAGATCATAATTTTTTTTTTTTTTTTTTTTTTTTTGAGTCTTGAGATCATAATTGATCATGTTATTGTTCTCGTGGCTGTCTTTTCAAAGACTAAAACACTTTTCTTGATTGAACAAATACAGGTCCTGATTGAGACTTTGATGTAAAGTTCTTAGCAATGTATTATGATAGCTCAATGGAGACTCTTTCCATTGTATCTTTTTCCTCACTTTCTTTGAGGTATGTTAGAAGAAAACATCTTTCATTTGTGGAATCATGGTAACTAATATTATAATTTCACTGCAGTCTAGTATACTAGAATAAATTTCTTGTCTACTTCCACTTACCTTGCTACATGATTAATTACAGGAGCAAAGTTCGTTGGCCCATACAGTTGTACAGATTTCAGACTCCTATAATAAGCCTCCATGACCCCCTCAATGCCATCACAGTAGGGGTTTTGAGGGTTCCCATTCTGTGGAATTTATAGGCAAAAAGGAGTAGAAATTAGTAGTGTCTGTACAGATCAATTGGAAAAGAAGAAAGATAGGTTGACACTCAAAGATATTTTAGAATAACAATCATTTATATAAGAGCAAAAATAACACATTAAGTAGTCAACAATAGTTTACAATATTATTGAATAAATTGTGATATGATGAATCTAATATATAAGCATTAAAACTGATACTCTTCAAAAGAACCATAGGATATTCTAAATAATCTTGAGAAGCTGAATATCGTAACATTCTATAATTAATGTCTTCATTATATACATGTCTGTGTATTTGTAGAGATGAATATATAAAAATCCTGAGAAGTAAATAAAATATTAACAGTGGATAACTCGGGGTGATTACATATAATTGGTTACTTTTATTTCATTCTTTAAACTATTCAATATTTCCCAAGTTTTCTGCAGTGACATCTATTAAAATCAAGAAAAAAAATCGCTATCCATTCAGTTTAACCTTATAGAAAGAAAAATACAAAATATCTGCCACATGTGCATTTTTAGGTCACAATTGATAACCTCAAGGAGAGAAGGGTTCTTGGGGAATGTAATTTGGTGTGGAAAATATCAAGAAAAGTTAAAAGGAAAAGAATCAAAGAAACATTCATGTTGTTCAAGGGAAACAGAGCTTGTCACCACGTTCTCATTCTGAAAATGGCACCTAGAAGGCACTTCATACCTAGAGACCTAGACTAGCTTTTTCATACCTTAAATGCTTTGCTATTATTAGGTTTAATTCTCCTAGTCTAGATTTTGCAAATAACATAAATAAGGCAAATAACACAAATATTAGTTATCTATTGCTCTTGTAGCAGATTATCCCAAAAGTTAGTGGATTAAAACAAGGACTATTATTGCAAACATTTTTTGGGTGTCAGCAGCAGCTTAGCAGGTGGTTCTCACTTAGCATTTCTCATGGGTTGGCAATCAATATGTCAACCTGTGCATCTCCGAGCTTGACCAGAGCTGCAGGATCTGCTTCCAGGAAGGCTCACTTATATGGCTGCTGGCAGGAGGTCAACATGGTCTCTCTATAGGGCTGCTTAGTGTTCTTACAACATAGCAGCTAACTTCCTTAGAATGATTAATCCAAGAAAAACAGCAAAAAGGAAGCCCCAAAACCTTTTATAAGCTAGTCTCAAAAGATGCATACCAATACTTCTACTTCAATCTATTTGCTAGAAATGTATCACTAAGTATAGCCCATGCTCAAGGGAAAGGGAATTAGACTCCATCTCTGAAAGTAAGTAAAAAAAAAAAAAAAAAAAGATATATTTAAAACACTAGAGGCAATATTTACATTTAAACATAGCTAACAATAATTTCAGCATACATATTTTTATCTGAACAATCACAAGTGACTGTAGTTGGTAACTAAAATTTGTTGAATTCTATACACCAAGCTTAACATTAAAATATTTACATATTTAGGTAGTTTTTTTTATAGCAACCCTAAAAAGAGTAGATAAAATATTGTCATTTTCCTCACTTTATAAATGAAAAAAACTAAGGCACAGAGAGTTTAGTATGCCCCCAAATTACACAAAACAAATGAGAGGGCCAGTATTTGAACCTACACAGTTTACTTTCAGAGACCAATCACTTAAACACCACCATGCCACCATGTTTTAAAATACTAAGCATTTTGAAAGACAGGAGATCTTAGGAAACTAGGACAGATGTTATCAACTACCTCAGTTTTGTCATTTGGGAGAGAGGGATATATACCAACTTTTTCCTTTTAATTTTGTATTTTCTTCATAATTTTTAATTAATTGACCATCATGTAAATTTTGAAAAACATAAAAATAATAAAAGACCTCTTATAATTTATAATAATAAAGACCTCTTTATAGTTTTATATTATAAAATTGGTTACATAAATTGATGAAATTATAAGTTTAATATTTTGTGCAAAGTAGTTAATGATTGCTTTTGATATTAATCTGAGCTGACCTAACTAACCTTCCTTTAAATAAAATTTTACAGTATTCTTTTCCCTTGATAAGATATGAAGCTAATTAAAATTAAAACTCATTATTGATATTGAACATATAAAAATGCATTCTATATCTGCCTTAGAGAAAGAAATATAAACCAGGATGGTTCTGAGCTACTTTCTCATCATCATTTTAACATTTTAATTAAGGGTTTATATTTCTAGAAAATAATACATTTTCTCTCTTCCTGTGGAACTGAAATTACAACCAAGTCACCATCTTTCTCACCATTTCATTTCTCTGTTGAAAGATAATCATTGGATGTCCTATTCATCATTATGGAATATTTAAAGCACTGATTTCTGCATTAATCCTAATTCTGTAATAAATTGCTCTAAGAATTCCTCATATGCTTTGGATGACAAGAATACTTAGGACACAAAATTATACATTCTTTTTTATATATACTTTGTATTATATCAGGATTATTTAAAATAATTTACAGCTATTAAAACGACATTTTCCTCTTAATGACAAAGTTGTAATGAGTTATAAAAAGACTTTTAAAACCTGTTTAAAAACTCATTTCACAAAATAATTATGTGTGTTAGTTACTAATTACTAACAAGCAATTAGATTTTACTTGTTAAAACAAATTAAAATAAGCATATGTGTAGATCTAGCACAAAAGAAAAGCACAGGATATTTTTGAATATAAGTGCATTCAATTTTGTTGTTTATTAATGAAGAGTGCAGTGGATGCCCTATTTTATATTTCCATTTTAATTAACTACCTTTCCCATTTATAAAATAATGAATGTTAATTTGTAGAATGAGTAGAACATAAAGAACAGAATTCAAAATGAGCACTAATCCCACCACGCAGACTTAAGTGGGGAGGGATGTCCGGCTCTCATCCGTTTTTCCCTCCATTTGGCTCCCTGAAGCATTGTATTGAGGATTTAGATTCAGTTCCAAGACAGAAGGCCATGTAGTCTCTTGCTGCCTAGAGCCTAGGACATTTTTCAGCAAGGCTAACAAGCTGACAAATGCTGAAGAAAAGCTCTAAGGAGTTGTTGCTTTACTCTTTGAAATGTATCCATTGCTGCCCAGTGATTACTTATGTGGGGAAGATCGACAAGAAGTCTCCTTTTTATTCAATAAACATCTGTTGAGCTTCAATTTTATGCATACAGTGTTAAGACCCTAGGCTGTTAAATTGTTAGCATCTAGATGGAAGAAAAGACAGACATATAAATATTAAATTGTGCAGATTTCTATAAATGTCAAAATAAGGGAAAAGTAGGCCAGCACTTTTATAGCTCTAGTGAGAAATCACTTGGACAGATGTAAGCATTTCAAGATTGATCATTGCAGGAGCCTTTCTTTAAAGGGTCACTGGCCATATGACCATTACAAATACTTCCTCTAAAGGTCTACACTATTATATTTTGTTGTAACAACTTAAGGAGTCATCAGAATCATAACAGGAGGAGAGTAATGATTCCCTTTTACAACCTTTGTGCTAACACGGTGGTACTAGGACATTCTTCCTTTCCTTTCCTATTCCCTGTTCTTTTTCCACTATGGAATATATGTATATTCTTATTCATATTTATATGAAGACTGGGGTTTATCTGAGACCTTTTGATTAACAGCAAAGAAAACATTAAAAATTACATTTTTCTGCTAGCCATAAACTCATCCACTAGGGATTATTTAATTTTTAGAAGGCCTTCCTTGATATCTGAAAGATTATTTGAACTTGGTATGATAAAATTTATGAAAATGAATCATAAATTACCATGAAAATATGAGGGCTTAGGATTACAGACTATACTAATTGCCAGATTGACATGGGACTGGTTTTCCTATTTGCCATTTCAGCACCTATAGATATATATTGCAGTTATTTAGGATGAGGTTAACAGAACACTGTACCAAAAAGTCAAATCAAATACTAATACTGAAGGCCTACTTAATTCTGCCTTTATTTACCCAAGAAAATAAAAGTGGTTTGAAAAAAATTAATTGATCAGTGATGTTAAAGTTCACTCATTAGCATCATCATGGTTGTCTCCATCTTCAATTTGGGAGACTATTCTTCATAACCTAAAAGAGGTATGATCTCTATCCTTTAAGTATTTGAACTGGGTTCAAAGAACTTTTTAAGATGCAAATAATAAAAAAAAGTCCTTCCTTAACAATAGCATTATTTGCATAGGTTTTGTTATAAGGAATGAATTTAGAGGTAGGAAATGCAGAAAAAGAGAGGATTAGAAAGATAAAAGGAAAAAAAATCATAAGCAAGGGTGAGAAGTATATGGCAGGAAAAATTAATAAACCTCATTTAGTTTAACATAATTATTCATTTTCTTAAGCTTTAAAATAGCTCATGACCTTTTTCCTGAGGCACTTAAGGCTTAGCGTCACACGAGTGATTTTCATGGTTTTATAAGTTTCTGGGAGATTTTAATTCTCTAAGACACAACAAAATCCCAATAGTCATTTATATATGATGCTGGGAATGTGGCATGCGGGCTAATTCATGGAAGAAAGAATTAAAGCCTCCAGCAACCTTTTCGGCAATTGCGTGGGCAATGGAACAGAAAAGCAAGAAAAGATATAGAAATAAAAACGTGAAAATACTGCTTTAAAAGATAATTAAGGAAGTTTAAATTTAATCATATAAAAGCTCTGGATGTATGTGTGTGTGTATATCATGATCAATATCCTACTATGGTGTTAATAAAGCACATATCCCAGAGGTAGGATTGATTGTAGGTACTGTTATAAAATGTGCTTTAGTAGCAGTTAAAGAGCATGTATTCTAAAACAAGATGGATCTGGGTTCAAGTTCTGTCCTCTGGAACCTGGTTAATTCCTGTTACTCTGAGCTGAATTATACAACACTTGGGCACTATTTCACTATATTATTCATTCGATAGGAGTAGCACTTGCAAGAGTAGTACTATGTGATAGTCATGATATACCTATCACATAGAAATCTTATGAAAATTATGTAAGAAAATTATTGTAAAGCATTTGGCTTGATATTTAGTAATTACTCAATAAATAGTAGTTTATTATTTTTGTCTACTTTGCTTGAGAACTTAAAAAAAATCTCTATGATTATGCATTGCTTTTGTAACAAGAATAAAAACAAAGTCCTACAAAAACAATGGGGATGGAAGAGGTTACTTCTGAAATGTATAGAGGGTAGGAAGGCACTTCTATAGGAAAAGCTAAAACTTTTCAAAATGATAGCCAACCATTCCTATATTGATTTTCTCATTATTTTATCACAAAGTGCAGTGAGAGTAAGGCTGATTGGATCTATAAGCATTATCTGTGTGCAGTTTATTTTGAAGGTAGAGTGCAGTACATTGCTTCTCTAAAAATCACACAATATGGGCTAGATCTATGTAGAGTAAATATTAACTAGATAAATATTTATTCCAGTCATATCTACTCCATTATATTGAAATCATAATTAGCTATAGCTGTAATCATTGCTTCACATTAAAAAAAATTTTAAAGATTTTTTATTTATTTATTAGAGACAGAGAGAGAAAGAGAGAGAAAGAGAGAGAGAGAGAAACACAGGCAGAGGGAGAAGCAGGCTCCATGCAGGGAGCCCGACACGGGACTTGATCCCGGGTCTCCAGGGTCAGGCCCAAAGGCTGCGCTAAACCTCTGAGCCACCAGGGCTGCCCCACATTTAAAAATTTAATTCTAGCCATAACTATTCCTTTAAATTTGAAAAGAAATGCCATTTTATTAGATGGTAGATTAAGATAGCCACATATTCTTTGAGATAGCCTCCCACTGAGAGATGATGGTTGTTTGAAAACTGGACTGGCTTTAGTGACTTGCTTGGCCACATCTAAAAGGAGATACATTTTAGATATACTTTTTACTAATATTTTTAACTGTCTTTTTTCCCATAACACCTCACTCCTAAATTAATCATTTAGCAAAATTAAGCTGAGTTTACAGTCACAAAAGATTGCTACGTGATTGACTAAAGCGTAAGTGGTGAATCAATATTAAAAGATCCAACATATTATTTTCTTCAAAAGATCAAATCCTTGTGACGTATTCTTACCAAAGCAAATTCATGAGATATCCTTCCATCCGGAGGCAGTTTTGCACCAAAACCTAGAGCTGGGAACATTTTATCACTGTCATAATCTTGAACGATTTCTCCCACTGCTTTCAGTGCCATTCCATAGGCATTCAGTTGGTAAGGATTCATGTAATGGAGAGATGTGGGCTGGGCGGGGTTGCCTGATGACAGAAAAAATATTTCAATCATGACTGATCAGGCCAAAGATGTCATTTTTTTGGACATTTTTCTTGATGCCTATTTTGAAATGAAATACTTAAAATTATGTTTTCTGCCTACAACCATACTGTGTCAAATAATTTCTTTTTGGACGGATATTAACATAAAAATATTCATTACATTATATCAGACATGTGGAAGGTTTTCCAAAGATATGCCAAAGCATATGCAGATTTTTTTCAGAAATTATTCCTCATTGTCAATGCTACAGGCTACTCTTGAATCTCAGTTGCAGAAGAAGTATTAAAGTACTTTTGTTAAACTGATTTTATAGTCATCTTTATTTTTAAAAAAAAATCATGTACCTTTAGCTGAACCCTCATGCCTATAATTAGAGGACCATGAAGCCTTCTAAAGTTCTATTACAAACATAAATTGAATATTTGAAAAATATCTCAATTTAATCACTTTAAAGAGGAAAGCATAGGGATTTTAAAATTCAAGCCAATTAAATATCTCTCTCTGAAAAATGATTTGGAGTTTCTAACTAGACATTAAATGAGGAGCCAGAAGGCTCAAAGTCCAGTCTTGCAATTTTCAAGACAATACCTATAAAATGTCTGCAATAAATCCTACCCCAGTGTTTACTGGAAGGACAAAAGGAGATTATGTGTGTGAAAGTGATTAAAAATAATAAAGCACCATAGAAATAGAAGGTTTAACTGCTACTGTTATTACTGTCTGGGTCAGCCACAAGGTTCTGAAATTTCAATATACTAATGTAGGATGTTGCATTTCAATAAGAGATGAATTTGAAAGAGAAAGTAATATAAGTTCTACCACTCAAACATATTGAGATTCACATTGAGTTGCCCTAATTACCAGCACAAAGGCTGCTTGAAAGTCCATTTAGTCTCTTAAGTGAAAATAGAAAGTTAAATGAGACTTGTAATAGCACATAAAGCTCAATTCTACATTAAAACATTGCCAGAAGGAGGAAAGCCTTAGGGCACAGTCCTTTTCTGATAAAAAAATAATAATAATAAGCGCTTGAGATCCAGAGAGAAACAAAATTAAGGAGTGATCTCCCCTTGGTTTATAATACATATAATTATACACAGAACATTTCTGGTCTAAAAATAATACATTGCATAAATACATTTATATTTCCAAAGGGTTACTGGCATTCAAGGGCTGGTTCTACATGATGAAATTTCTGAAAAAGGATCTCCTGACAAAGTGGCCTTAACATTCATTCCCTTCAATTTGACTAAACTTTGGAAAGGATTCTTCATAACTATAGGTTCCTGACCGTCCTTTTCTTAGAGCATTTGCTTTAGAAAACTTGCAATTGTAAATTCTGGCTCTATACCTTTGAGATATAAATCTTCTACAACCCAGGACTATCTTTCTCCAGGACCTGGAGCCATCCCGTTGAAATGTAATCATGTAGAAAGATAGTACTCCTACCCCCAGTCTCTTTGTAAAGGTGAGAGCCTAACTTTAATAAATTCTAATTAGCAAACAGACTGATGTCTCTTCTAATGTCCCTCATTACTTTTCCACTAGATCAAGGCAACACTTCAAACCCCTCCCACCTTTTGTTTTGGAGGCATGGAGTTCAAATTTTCCCTTACATCCCAGTAACCTTGACCTCTATGGCAACAGTCCTAAATAAAGTCTTCCTCATCTGTTTAAATTATCTGGTGCAATTTTTCAAAGACACCTTCTTCTGTAGTCAGAATTTTGTACTTGATCAAAAGCCACTGGAGCCACAGTGGAGTAATATCATTACTGAGTGGTCATTTAACATAACTCTCAAATATAATAAGAATTGTTACCCAATGGCTGATGGCAACTACTAGGTCTATTTTATTAAGATAACTGTAACTTAAAATTAAAATACAAATATCACTCATACTCCAGCATGTCTAAACATCTTCGCCTATCCTGAATAGCAGGGCTGGATCCCACCCATGCAAAGATCTGCCTGTCTCTTTCCAGCATCTTCATCAGACTATCTCTTCTTTGTATTACTAAAGATATGTTCTTTCCTATTTTTACCTCTCAAGTTGCCACCCTGTCCTAGAAGTCACTTGACTCCACTCCAGCTTATGTTTTATTTGCACCAGACAGCCTTCCTTGCTTATTCCAACCCTTATTGTCTTTCCTCTTCTACCTCTAGGACTCTTGTGTTCGGCACCACAAAATTTGGCAATTAAACATTTCCTACATTGACTGCCCATTCCTTGAATCTGGGCCCATGTTTGTGCCACCTCTGTATCTGCATCAATGCATATGAAGAATGAGCTTGTGGTAAGTTGATAACACTGGGATCCAACTAATATCCATGATAATTATAATAGCATGGAATCTAACATGCATTGAATATCTTACTTCATATTTTTTTAACCTTTCAACAAGTCTATGACATAGGTACTTTTTTATTATATCCATTTTTCAGGTTAAATAACTTGCCCCGAATCACACAGTAAAAGTTGATAAAATAGAATGTTAATCTAGGCAGTCAGATTCCATAGTCCTTATTCATAGCTAGTACTTTATACTTAAGGATTTTGTAATATTTTAAACACTGGATACTATCAAACAAACATATCTGATTTTGTTTTAGAGGTACATTGTGCCTTTAAAAAAAATCACACTTGACTACACTCTTTTTAAAAAATGCTTTATTGAGGTATAATTCACATAACTTACAATTCAACCATTTAAAATGTACAATTCAGTGATTTTTAATATATTGACAGATAAGTACAACGGTCACCCCAATTGACAACATTTTTATCACCTCAAAAAGAAAACTTGTGCCTATTCACTATCACTCCCTTATCACTCAATCCAGCTGAGCTCTAAGAAATGATGAATCTTTGTCTCTACTAATTTGCTTCTTCTGGAAATTACATATACATGGATTCACATAATATGTGGCCTTCTGTGACTAGCCTCTCTCACTTAGCATAACGATTTCAAGGTTCATTTAGGTCATAGCACATATCAGTACTTCATATTTGCTGAATAGTATTCTCCTGTATGAATATATCACATTTAAAAATCCATTTATTGATGAATATTTGGACTGTTTCCACATAATGGCTATTACACTGCTATAGTCTTTTCTGTATAAGTTTTTGCATAGACATATGTTTCCATCTTTCTTGTTTATACATCTAGGGGTGGAATTGCTGGGCCCTATGGTTACTCTATGTTTAACAACTTGAAGAACTGCCAATGTATTCTCTCAGATGACTATACCATTTTACATTCTCACATTCAGTGCATGAGCCTTCCAATTTCTCCACATCCTCACCAACACATGTTATCTTTGGATTATAGCCATTCTAGTGGGTGTGACATAGTATTGTTATGGTTTCAATTTGCATTTCCTGATGTCTAAGTTTGCCAAATATCTTTTCCTTTGCTTATTGAGTGATCATTTGTACATCTTCTGTGGAAAAATGTCTATTCAGATCCTTTACCCATTTTTAAAATGAGGTTATTGGTCTTTATATTGAATTATTAGAGTTTATACATTCTAGGATACAAGTTCTCTATGAGATATATGATTTGCTAATATTTTCTCATATTCTGAGGTTTGTCTTTTCACTTAGTTAACAGTGTTCTGTGAAGCATAAAAATGTTTTGACTGATAGTTTAATTAATTAATTAATTAATTTTTGCTTATGTTCTAGTGTCATATTTAACAATCAATGCCAAATTCAAGGTCATGAGTTGTATCCCTATGTTTCCATCTAATAGTTTATAATTTTAGTCCTCATATAGGTCTTTGATCTATTTTGCATGAATTTTGTTTTTGATATGTGGAAAAGGTCCAATTTCAGTCATTTGTAGGTGGCTATCCTGTCATCCCAGCATTATTTGCTGAAAAAGCTATTATTTCCCTACTGAATTGTCTTGGTACCCTTCGTAAATCAGTTAACTTTAGTCTCTGGAATCTCTATTCTAGTTCATGGATCTATACATCTATCTTTACACCAGCACTATACTTTCGTGGTTACTGTTGCTTTGTAGTAAGTTTCCAAAATGGGAAATATGAATATTCTCACTTTGTTCTCTGTTTTCAAGTCTGCTTTGGCTCTTCTGGGTCCCTTAAAATTCCATATGAGTTCCTGGGTCATCATTTATGCAAAAGAGGTCTTTCAGGTTTTGAATGAGATTGCATTGATCCTGTTCACTGCTTTGAAAAATGTTCTTCTCTCAACAGCTGAATTTTCTAATCCATGAAAATGGCATATTTTTCCACTTACTTAGGACTTTCATTTCTTTCAAGATTTTTTTCAGAATATAGTTTTTGAGTGTGAATTTTGTACTTACTTTGTTAAGCTTATTCCTATGTATTATATTCCTCTTGATACTACTGTAAATGGAATTTTCTTAACTTCACTTTCAGATTGTTAACTAGAACTATATAGAAAAAGACCTGATTTTTATATATTGATATTTTATCCTTCAATCTTGCTATGCTTATTTATTAGTTTTAATAGATTTTTAGTGAATTCATTTGGATTTTTTACATATAAGATTATGTTATCTGCAAATAGAAATCATTTTAACTCTTCCTTTCCAATCTGGATATTTTTTCTTTTTCTTGACTAATTGCTATAATGACAACTGCCAGTACAACGTTGAATAGAAGCAGCAAAAGCAGACATCCTTGCCCTAGTTCTCATTTTAGGGGGAATGCATTAAGCTATTTTAGGTATGAGTTTTTCATATTTTCCCTTCATAAGGTTAATAAGTCAACTTCTATTCCTAGTTTGCTAAGTGTTTTTATTCTGAAAATGTGTTAGACATTGCCAAATGCTTTTTTCTGCATCAATTGACAGGACAACATGATTTCTACATTTGCTTCTATTGACATGGTAAGTTATTTGATTTTTTAATATTAAGCCAACCTTGCATTCCTGAGATAAATATTACTTCCTCAGGGTTTATAATTTTCTTCCTATTCCTGTTCTTATGATACATAATAATTTACATCAAATGATTGTTCTGTTTCAAAGTTACTTCAAAATAAAATTTTAAAAGTTGACTATCTTTCCTTTTTTGAAATGTTTGATAAACAAATTATGAATATCTGTACATGGGGTATTATATAACAATTTCCCTGAATTAAATATAAATGTGCTAAAATGAGTAATTCTTAAAAATAGTCAAGGAAAGATGAATTGAGTTGCATAAAGTACATGTATTTGAATTACATTTACATATATTAATACATATAAAAATACTAGAAAATGAAGATAATTCACACACTTCAGTATTAAGGTTATGTATGAAGATGAAGGGAGGGTAGAAGAAATAGGCTGAAGTATACAATGGGCTTAACTAGGTTTCAAATTTTCTTTTTAAAAATATGTGAAACAAAAATTAAAAATTTAATATTTAATAAATTTGAATGGGACTATTAGGCATTTTTAAAATTTCTTCTAGTCATTTGTATACCTATTTCATAATAGTAAAGAGGAAGGGAAACTGACCTGAATTTTACATGACACACTTCAGAAGTATGTAAATATAGGAATAAAATATCTAACCTCATGAAAAGAAATATTTATTTCTCAATTAATTGCTGAAATTTTTTACCAGTGATAGTTATAATACTCACCATTTGATGCTGTAAAATCAATAGCCACTGTGAAATTGATTTGCGTTCTAGAATATAAGTAAATAAGAATCATTAATAATTAATCTCATAGAAAAATGTTTGTTTTCTATTTGTGTTATCAAATTTTTTAACATCATTTAGTTTCCTAAATGTTACTAATCCTATGTTTAGGAATAATATATGTATGATAGCAGGGAAATTACAGTACCCACTGGATAGCATCAGGATAGGCAGTTTTAAAAGGTAAAAACTGAGCAAAATACTTTTATAACCATACAACTCTAAAATAAGAAATAAAGTGTCAGGAATAAAAATAGCTCCTTTTGGTAACAATAACTAAGTGAGGGGTTCATTATAAAGAAGTCAAACTGCAAATAATGATTTGCCAGTCTCCAACACCAGCATTTACTATCAATTTGCTTTTAAAACCATTCTGTAGTCATTGTTGAATCATTATACCCTTAAAAATGTGACACAGCAAAAATCATCTCTAATAATATCTTTCTTAAAGTAATTCTTTTCACAACCCTGAACACACAGGATTTTCTTCTGCATTCTTCTGAAATGAAGTATTTCAGATAAAGGTCTACCCCTCAGTACTTACAGTATTCCTGGATTTGTGAATTTATAGACATAGATAAATATTTATATAGATAATGTTGATTATATATAATATAAACTTTCATTTATATTAATGGAATAGGTTAGTTCCTGCTTTTTTTTTTCTGATAAAAACCAAAGAGGTGGCATTTATATAAAAAAAACTCACTTTTATATACACCTAAATACTCTTTGCATATGTAACTCCACCTCTTACCAATGAAGGCAAAAAAAACCCACAAATAAGCAACAATGGTAGGATTACTGGGATCATCTACAATCATATATAATTTAAAAATTAATTTTAAAAGTAAATCATTTGAAAACATGGTACTATAAATCATCTTATTTTTAGAAACAAATTACTTTGGGCATATTGCACAACTTATTTAACACTTCGAAGTTTGGAACTGCTATTTAAACTGTCACTAATGATGATGATGATGATGATAATGGGTACTACAGTATAGGATCCCTTGTAGTTCTCTTAGTATAAATTATAGTGACATTTCCTTGTTTTTCTAAAAATTCAGCTTCAAAATCCCTAATACTATTCAGGTATTGAAATAAATTCACACATTTTTTCCCTAAGGAATGAACAACCTTTTGTGCTTTACATTTAATAAAAACTAATATAGAGTCTCTTTATAGTTATAGTTAATTTTTTTCTCAGTAGAAATTAGGTTTATAGGCTAAGAATATAGGCTAATTTGGAGCATAACACTAACAAGTATGAACCAAAAGGAGTAAAAAATTTTAGAAAATGAATATAGTGAGACTTTTGGGAGGACACTTTGAGATAATGAATCCCTTTGAGGAATTGAAAAGAAGAGCCACCATCAGTATATTGCTTCGTAATTCTGCTGCCAGGGAAAGAAGTGATTGTAATAAAGGGTATTACAGGTATATCAGAAAGGGTAAAGCTTTTAAGTCTGAAAGAACAGGGTTTGAATTCCAGCAAACCAGTTGCTGACGTTAGCCAAGTTTCAAAATTCTCAGAGGTAAGTGCCCGGCACATAATAATAGCAAGACCTGACAGACAAATTAAATAAAATATTATATCTTTCTCTATATATTTATTTGTAATACACATTTTACAAATATTATATATCATAAGCATATAAAATGTTTTTACTTAGTGTATATCAATTAACTTTATAATAATTTTTTAAAAAATACTATTATTCTCCTTTTACATCTATGCTCACAAAGCTTAATAACTTTGACACCAGTGATAAATGCCAGTATTGAAATCTGAATTCACATCTACCCTCAAAAACCATATTCATAAACTCCATACTACTCTATTTCTATAATTAAATATTTATAAACTGCTTGACTATAATAACATAATAAAAGAGAGTGATTATTATGTTACAAACATAAAAATGATACTATACAAATATCCTTCATGGTAAGAATGCCAGGGTACATTCTTGTGGTTGGGCAAATTAGCCCTTCTATCAAGTATGTTGTTCAATATACAAATCACAAAATTATCAGTACAAATGCCTTTTCATGTGATTTTTTTTCCCAAATGATACCTCTTCAGAAATGAACAATAACTCTGAGCTTCAAGAACATATGTTTCCCCTAATTATAGAGGTCAGTTTAGGTGTTGAGTCTTTGGTTTAATCTCCCTTAGGCTGCAGCGATAGATACCTTGTCTTGATTAAATTGTCTCTTGGAATAGTGTCTGCACAATGCTTTGCCAATGTTGGAACCTCACTGTATTTGTTGGGTGAATGAATGCATTCATTTTATGATGGTTTCTACCATGTCTCCAGGATAGCCCAAGATGTGTAGCATAACTACCAACTTCTTAGAAGCATTAGTTGCAGAGAAAAAGTTTTGATAATCGGAGATACAATGGTCCTTTCAAAGCCAAAATTGTGCCTAGCAAAACTATAAGGAAAAGCATGGCTACCAATTAAAGATCTATATTGTACATAAGAATTTTAAAAAAGGAGATATTTATTATTAAACTGCTTTACTGAAACCTCTAGCTAACAAAATGTCTAGCTGGCTAAATAAACTAAATTACAAAACCAAGCAGATTAGGTATCCAAAAAAAGTCTTAAAAAAAAAAAAGAATGTTTAAAAAGGAAAGAAGGAAGGAAGAAAAGAAAGAAGAAAAAAGAGAGTGAGGGGAGCCTCTTATTACACTATTTGGGTTTTCCATTTAAAAAACTGTAATTCAACATTTTTTGAGCATCTTGATTGCCAAGCACTGTGTTAAGAAAATAGGAGCAAACCAAAAACAATGCTGATCTCCTAGAGCTTATGATTCCAGCTTTCTACCATTAAAAGCAATGGCAAAAATAGCACAGCAGTTATCATTGAATTCATAATCAATAGCATAACCTAAAACTCAACTGTGCGTTTACTGTGGATTTCAGCTTATTCTTTCCCACGGTTCCCAAGTTCCCATTCATATTATAATGTATACTTGCCATACCAGGAGTCACATGCTATGCTATTTTGAAAGTATTAATGAACAAAGGTTTTTCTGAGAAAGAAAGCGTGCACGTGTCCTCGCGGACAAGTGGAGGCAGGAGTGGATGGGGCAGAGCAGAATATTAAGCAGCCTCGATGCTCTGCACAGAGCCCCACATGGGGCTTAATCTCACAACCATGACCTGAGCAGAAGTCAAGAGTTGATGCTTCACCGACTGAGCCATCCTGGCACCCCACTAATAAAAGTTTTAAAGAAAGTTGCTAACAATACTATGACTTTAGGCTATGAGACAGATTTCTTGTAGACTTTGATAAATGATGTATCATAAAAGTAAACCAAACAAAACATCTTCATTGGTAATCCTGTTACCCTTTCTCATTCTTTAATATTGCATGAAGCCTAATGTTAGAGGGAAAAAATTAATCACGCATCAAAGTAAGAAATCTGAATTCACACAAGATGACTCCTGGCAAAATGTTCATAAAATGATCACATATAAATCCTTGAAATATTTTGCTCAGGAAGCGTTACTTTAGCTGTCATTTTGCATTTTAGAAGCCGACAAGAAGGAGCAGAATTTCAAGAAATCTAGACAGGAGTATTACATTCTAGAGCATAAAAAAGGCGTGCCTGCCAAATTTCATGAGTTAGTAGTAACATCTCATGAGACTTCCCAATGCATATATCCTAGTATTGCTAAATGCATACTTGGAAAATGTCCTTATTTTTCTCTGCCACCTTTCCAAAAGCTGTAAATGACAAATCAGATGTCAAGATGGAAGATTTAACTAGCACAGCAAAGATCCATAAAAAACGAGTATCTATATGTATTTTAAAGAAAACCACACATATGCCAGCATGCACCTGCGCACATGCACACACACAGTAATACCCTCTTAGACAACTTTTCTGTGGCTGTCATTACGAATTAATTATTGAGAACTAACAACTTTGGTGAGGGTGTGCGGAAGGACTGTTTTACTTTCTTCCCAATTTCAAATTCTGTTCAGCTGCACAAACTGAACATTATCAATATGAAAGAAGAACTGTCACCATCCTTCTTTATTTCTTTTTAAGATTTTATTTATTTATTCCTGAGAGACACAGAGGGAGAGAGAGAGAGGCAGAGACACAGGCAGAGGGAGAAGCAGGAATCCCGATGTGGGACTTGATCCGGGGTCTCCAGAATCACGCCCTAGGCTGAAGGCGGTGCTAAACCGCTGAGCCATTCGGGCTGCCCCACCATCCTTCTTTAAATTAATCTTGACAAACTCAGGTTCAGATCCACCAGCTGCTGGAATTTAGAACTTTTAAATAAAACTGAGACGCCCACTTGGCTCTAAGATACCTCTTATTCTTGCCACTCCAGCACCAAGACTATGCTTCTGCCTTGATATACTGACATGCACTCTCATTCTGACTTCAGTTCTGGAATCTACTCTGCATCCCTGGTTTACCCGCTCCAGGCACCACCATCCTGCCAATCATTTCTACCCCTAGCTCACCATGGGCTAAATCTTAAATTGTTTCCTTTTTTCTTAAAGGTAGTTCGATTACCTAAATGACAACAAAGACAATTGCCTGATTCCAAATTTTGCTGCATCTTAAAAATTCCTTCTTCCCATGCCCAGAAACCTCTCACAGGATTAAGTGCCCACAGCCAGTTAGATCTAGAATGAAGGCAAACTTTGAAATACACAAATGCAAATTCAAATATAAACACTTCCACTTACTTGCCACATGATCTTGGAAAAGCTATTGAAGCACCCTGCAGCTCATTTATAATAAGTAAATCATAATAAAACCTTCTCTGGATTGTTTTGAGGACAAGTACCTGTCCTTTAGTATGTAGTCAATAAGCAGTTGTTACGCTTCCTTGTTATCACCATTATCTATGCTAGCTTTTTGGGATCTGAGTTAGCATACTTCTTTGAAAACTGGAGTGTGCAGGGCTTATCAAATTTCTGGACCTACCAGAGTTTCAGGTTATTTCTGAGAACCTGACCCTCCATGTCAGATTTCCTTTCCTACCAGCTATTAAGGTCTTAACCTGCCCAACTCAAAACTGCAGCATGAATGATCTAACCTTGTTAGGAGGTATTATCTGGGTACTTCCTCCAACAAAATCTCTTGGTATGAAGTAACTGTAAGCTTTGACTCCCGCCTTAAATTTTCTTTTCTATTCTTCCAAACAGTCTGGATTTCTGATAGCTCAGTGAAATGGCAAAAGAATAAAAAGCAAGGAGACAAATGATGTGGTTCTTAAACTATTTACACTAATACTGGTCCTTACTAAATCTAGTTTTCATCAATTACCAAACCTTTGTGTTTTCATTGGACTTTGAAGCTTGATTTCAATTAGTTTTTGTTTTTAACACAGTGTGCCAAGGTACAACTTCACAAGGTCTTGCAGTTCAAGAGCTTCTTCTCAACAAAGATATGCAAGATGGCCAACCTGTTTTCAACTCTTTAGGAAATATCTTATAGGTGACATAATCAAAATAAACAAATAAAACATCACCCTAAACAAACAAAAAAAAAATGCAAGCACTCTCCACAATTTAAAGTGAGGTAGACATTGAAGAGGTAATCATCCCTAGTAGAAAGACTACGAACTTTTGAATCGTAGATTGGAGCTTGAAACCCAGAATCACAACTAGCTAGCTACTTGTGAGTCCTCGGCAAAATTGCCTAATCTCTAAGCCCCAGTTTTCTCAAATGATAAAGAGGTAATAAGTATGCTGAAGAAGTCCTCTAATTAATAAAAATAAATCCCTGAAGAACCTGCTAATAACAAATATTCTATGTGCTCGAGGACAAATCTCCTGAGCAATCCATGTCATCCTCTCCTGGTTCATACTAATCCTTTCCTCTGTTGGGTCAGCAGAGACAGTTCTCTCTTAACATTAACACATATTTCTTTTTCACTAATCCTTCCCATAGTGTTGGTCAGTGACCCATTAAGGATGAGGTAATAAATAAACTCCCAACCAGTATAGGTAGTAGAAGTGCATTTTCTCTAGATAACTTAAAAACAATAATGCAATCTTCCAATCTTCAGTCTACATTTTACTGTAACCACAAACCAGCAATTCTAAGCAATAGAAGTGATAAAACTCTCCTGCTCTACCACAACCTGTCCACCAGAGAGAAACTATTCTAAAGATAGCGTGGCTGGAAATGCACCCTCTGATCATAAAACATAACTAAGAAACCGCCTGATACAAAACATCTTGTCAATATTTGGGCTAAATGAGTGCTAGTTCTGAACATGAAGCATACATGCAGTTTTCTCGGACTTTGAAATAAATGTCTCTGAAGAAAATAATCTGAAAAATAACATAAGCTGTCAATGAAACCACACTTAACTGGACCTGTCTGGCCTTTTCAAGCATGCATTTAAACATGTATAAAAATGAAAATCATGCATTAACCAAAACAAAGTTTCTGAGTCTTAATATTTGTAAAAGTTTCTTTTCTAAATCTTAGTTTAGATGAGTTTATTTTTTTTTTTTTTTTTTTTTTTTTTTTTTTTTTTTTTTAGTTTAGATGAGTTTAGTTTACATATGATAATACTCGATGTGAATGTATTTATAGAAGGCAGAATGGTTTTGTTTTTATTAGATTTACCCCTATTTGGCGCTGCAGGGTTTAGCTCTCCACTGATTTGATGAATGCAAAACACTTGGGTGCCACAACAAGAAACACTATAAAATATCCTAACTTGTATATTCAGTTTTCAAAAAGAAATTGGATTAAGAAAAAAAACCCTCAAAAACCTTGCAGTATTGCATGTTCTGGCAAGATGTGCTCCCTGAGGCCACCTATCGAAAATAATGCCACCAACTTTATAAAACTAAGGCAAATATTTTACAATATCATTGCACTTGCTTCAAGTATTTTTAAGGTAAGAAATCCTTATGGAGATTGTTGATAACAGGACTTACTGATATTCAATTCAGCCTTAAAATAAGCAGTATCAAAAAGCCCATTTCAGCCTTTAAAATTAGCTTATAATAGGGAGGTAACTCTTTTTTATTTTCTCCTCTAAGACTTCTTACTTCTTTTAAGTGGAATATAAACTTTTTATCTATAATTTCAGACAAGTTTTAGAATCAGAATCAAGAGTTTGGGTTGACATTGGAATGGAAGGAATGTTTTGGTATTCCTCCAAAGAGAAGTGAACTACAAAAAATTACTGTTATTGATAAATTTTGTAAATTTGAATATATCTTTTTTCTCTCCACATCTCTGATAACTGGGACAATTACCACCAACAATATTATGAAGATCAAATACGATAAGACACATTGGAACTTTAAACAAATTCAAATTATTGAGAAAAATAGTAGCTAGCATTTACTGAGGGTTAACTCTCTGCCATTTAATCCACATAGCTACTCCATGATACACACTATTCTTTTTATTCCTATTTAATGTAAATGGAAACAGGTTATGCTAAAAAGAGGCAGATCTAGGATTTGAACTACGCAGTTCATATCAGAACCTGAATTCTTGGTCATGACTATGCACTGCCTCAGTTATCAGCAACCACATCTTTGCAATTGACTTGATTTTGGCCAAATACTTAACTATTAATTTTCCAGAACTTGTCCACTGAGCATCTAACCTATTACCCTCTTTCATGGTCTGGTAAGATGTGAGGGAAACAAGCAGTCCTATGCTTCTAATCTTGATCTCGTCTTTTCCTCCAAGTCACTACAAACCCAGATATGAGTTAAATGGAGATAATTTCTGGCAGAGGCAACATAAAGGCATTTTCTTATCCCAGAAAACCTGGTTCATCTGTTTTATTTGATGATTGTGGTATGCATTGTAGAAAGAGGAAGGTCACAAATGATAAAGTCAAGGAAACAGGTTTATAATCTAGTTCACTGAATTGGCATACTCCATTTAAAAATCCTATTTGTTTATAATGTTTCATTAAACTTAGAGATTTGGGGGAAAGGGTAGGAAAGTCAGGTTTAAAATGGCTTTCTCTTTTTTTTGTAAAAAAAGATTTTATTTATAATATTTTATTTATTTGTTTATTCATGAGAGATGCAGAGAGAGAGAGGCAGAGACACAGGCAGAGGGAGAAGCAGGTTCCCTGCAAGGAGCCCAACGCAGGACTCGATCCCGGGACTCCAGGATCACACCCTGGGCTGCCACTGAGCCACCCAGGGATCCCTTAAAATAGTTTTCTCATCCATCTGGATTTATTTAGTGTACTTGGTGTTCAGCTGTCCAAAAATATCTTAAAATTGCCAGTCTCTTTGAGAAAACAAGTCACAAACGAACAAATTAAAATGACACCAAAAAACTAGCAACCACTTAATATAAGTGGTGGGGACTTTTGCAGCTCATTGAAATCAGCTGGATGAAAGTTTGAGCTTTCTTCAAAGGAAGGAAAAGACAGTTTATAGTTCTGTAAGTTTCTAATATATTCAATAGTCTGATAAAAATAATGGACTAGAGTTCCATGTTGACATAAAATTCTGGTAACTTAGAGGGACACAGTATGCAGAATTAGTGATCTGTTTCCCCCTTCACCTGCCAGTCAAAGAGATGTATAAAACTATAAATATTTGTTCTTGATCATGTTAGTGGTGGAGTGAAGAGTTTTAGGAGGATTTAAGATACACAGAGGACTTAGCTAAATTGGTATTTATGATTCTGTGCTGAGATACTTATAGTGTAAGCCATTGGAAATATAGAAATATGTATTTTATAAATATTTAGAAGTCAATAAGCCCATTTTACAGATATTAATAATCATAATAATGATCATCTAAAGCAGAATCTTAGATTTCAGAACAGTATGACTTTATATGAATCTGACACTATCCTTATTACTAGTTATCAGATACTCAATGCCATAGATTAAAGATTACTGAATAAATATCTTTAGTTCCCAATTATATCAGACTTTTAATATTCAAAATTATTTATTAAGAAGCAAACAGAAATATTACAAAAAAAAAGAAGCAAACAAATACATGACCCTGGGATAAATATACAAGAGTGTAATTTTTTAAAAAATGGCCCTAGGGTCAACAATCCAAAAGAGACAACCAGTTTTTACTATCTACAGAGAGACCTCCTTTGTAGGTATCATTCTTCTATTTAGAAAATAAAACTCTTTCTGACCTGAAGTTATAAAATATATCTTATGCTCCAGGAAGAGCCCTGTCCTGCTTAACCAAAAAAAAATCCTAAAAATTAGATTTTTGTTTCAAAGAATATTTGCTTAAAAATTGGCTGATTTAGAATGCATCTGTCTCATCTGCTCACGGTATACCTGAATTGTAAGCCTGGTAATTGCAGCTAAACAGAGTGTTTGAGGAACTGAGACTGTGAATGAAAAGTAACAAGCTAACAATATGGTTTCACAATCAGGGTTATATTTTCATGTAAATATCTACATCAGTAACAACTAAAATAATGGAAACCTAGAATATCCAATACTAAAAATTAGGTCTACAACGTTTCTTCAAACGAGAAGATATTAAAGGACTTTGAAAACAATTCTGTGTAGTATTTAAATGTGTTCATTCCTAACTCTGCATAATTTCTACTTGGATTCATGAGAAAACAAATAACATTTTTTATAATTTTCTATTGAATTTTTTTGTGTGTGAGATGAAACAAGAAGATAGATGAAATTTAAAGGGCAATTTAAGGATTGCTTTCTAAGAGTTTCAACATAAGCAGTTAGTCCTACATATGCTGTATCAGTCATCTGTTTGTCCTCTTTCCCTTTTCCCATGCTCCTCATACAACTGAGGGTCAGGGCAATGTTCTCCAAATTAGTGCAGAGCACAAAATGAATGCAGGGAAATCTCAACTATTTTGGAAAGCCCAGAGTACCAATTTTTACTCATATTTTATACGATGATTGTTTGACCTTTTTTTTTTTTTTTTAAGATCTCTACCTTTGTTGGCTAGGGTTCAGCATGATCATAACTTAACAGTAGTTTCTCCTAGATTAGAAAGGATACAGTAGGGGCACCTGGGTGGTTCAGTCACTTGAGCGTCTGCCTTTGGCTCAGGTGATGATCTCAGGGTCTGGGATGGAGCACATGGGGCTCCCTGCTCAGTGGGGAGTCTGCTTCCCTGTCTCCCTCTGCCCTTCTCTCTACTCATGCTCTCTCTTGCCCTTGCTTCTCTCTCAAATAACTAGATAAAATCTTAAAAAAAAAAAAAAAAAGAGCATGGTGAATAGGTTCCTGAACTGATGCCACCCAAATTAGCAGCAGTGATGCTAACCCAAGTTAGCAACAAAAACAACCCACAGACACTGGTCACAAATACTGATGTCTTAGTATTTTAGGTTAAAAGTGAGTAGTTACTCCAATATATTACAGAAACAAAATGGAATTGAACACTTGGTTCCAATCACTTTTGAAATAACATACTTATTCGGAAATATGGTAGAGCAACTCTTCAAAAACCTACCCTTGATAAACCCACAAATCTTCAAATGTACTAATAAGACCTCCATAATACTACTTTGAGATGTTTGGTTGATTGCAGTCCTAAATGTCAGGTTATTTCATTGTTCTTCTTCAGTGTAATCATAGGATAAAAGGCAAGACCAGATGGCTAAATTAAGAAGAGTCTCATTAGATGTGTGCTGAAGAGGAGTTCTATCAAAGACTGAAATGTGAATACTGGAGTTTAGCTGAAGTGTTGACTACACTTAAAAGATGTAGCTGCCAGCTATCTTTCTATCTTCTATCCTCAGTTAAAAATACTCAATTCTTTTAGGTGGAACTAGGGGAAGAAGGAGCAGAAGAAAAGCAAAAAAAAAGTTTCTGAAACCTAGGCTTCCAAAGACATGAGCTTTTTTACAAAAGACACCATAGTGGCTAACGAACAGAGGTTTCACAGATAAAAACTGACAATGACATATATATCATCTATGAAGTTTTAGCAAAGATAAAAAAGGAGTTCCACCATTTACTAAGGTAAAGATATAGTAAACTTTCATATACAAATGAAAGTGTTAGGAGTGTAAATTATTACTACTCTTTCAGCAACACAACTTAGAAATCTCTAACAAATTATAAAATACACATACCATTTTATCCAATAATACTATTTCTAGGAAATGACCCCTTACACATGCTTAATGACATGCATAAAAAGTATGCACCAGGGTTTTACCATTGAACCTGGTTTATAATAAGAAAATAAAATAAAATAGATACAACTAAAGTGTTTATCACACAAAATAATTTATTTTATTTATTTTATTTTTTTAAAGATTTTATTTATTCACTCATAGAGACAGAGGGAGAGAGAGAGGCAGAGACACAGAGGGAGAAGCTCCATGCAGGGAGCCTGAGGCGGGACTCGATCCTGGGTCTTCAGGATCACACCCCGGGCTGCAGGGAGCGCTAAACCGCTGCACCACTGGGGCTGCCCACACACAAAAAAATTTAAACCAAATTATATACTTTCATATGATGGAAGACCATTAAAATAAGGTAGATACATAAGTACTGATGTGGAAATATATATACACAATATATTTAATGAACAAAATACACATTATAGAATATTGTACACAGTGTTATACCAATGTTACAAAAAATAATTATGCATTCTGCAATTAACAAATATGTAACTAACTATATTATCTCTATAAGGTATGATTACAGAGGATCTAGCTTCATACTAAATTATGTTCATTCACTTTGACTAACTTTTCGTTTTACTATTTCACATTTTATGTTTATAATGTGAAACACAAAGATTTTTATGATTAAAATGTGAGAGACAGGGCGTCTGGGTGGCTCAGTGATTAGGCGTCTACCTTTGGCTCAGGTTGTGATCCCGGAGGTCCTGGGATCAAGTTTCGCATCAGGCTCCTCAGGGGGAGCCTGCTTCTCCCTCTGCCTAGGTCTCTACCTCTTACTCATGAATAAATAAATAAAACTTTAAAAAGTGTGGGAGATATAACACTTCTTTCCTAGAAACATGAATATAAAACACTAATAAAATAAAGTAAAAGTATTTTATTATTTTTGAAAAAAGTAACAATGAAGAATATCAAATATAACTAAAGTGTTTAACAGTTTTCAGAATTTTTTAAATTGTAAGAGATAGGAATTCTGATTGATGTTGTTCAAAAAAGTCAGTAGCCATTTACTGAAACTATACATAATTGTCATTTATTACAATTAATCCTAATTTGAAATGAGTGCAGCTCATTATGTTCTACTTTGCTATTATTCAGAAATTTTGTGTGATTACATATCTGCTTTTTATATGATTTTCCATCATTGTAGTGCATTTATCTACTTGGAGGTTGAGATTTAGCAAGGGCAGAAAGCTCAAAATGTTACAATGTCTAAACAGGTAGGAAAAAATTGACAAAATCTATCAGGAAAAATAAAAATAATGTACTGAAATATTTGGATTAGATGTTTGTAGCTACACTTTCACCTGGTTTTCATATTTGTGTTCTTTCAAACTGTTATAATTTGTTATTTTCATGCAACTAGGGATTTTTAAGAAAGATAGGAACATGAATCTCTACTCTTCCTTTCTTATAATCAGTACCCATCAGGTATTCTATGAAGTAAATATCCTGATCAATCTCCATAATCAATTAATTCAATGTTTCTAGAGGGCCTCCTTGATTCACTCTCAACTCTGGTCAAACAACATGACCCCGACCAACAGACCAAAACTTTTTGCCCTTGCCACCACTGCTAAAAGGTTAGCCAAATCCATGTCACAAGTTAAAACATTCAGCTCAACTCAATAAAATCTGTTTTTTTTTTTTTGCAAAAAGCCTAGACATTTCAAAAAGGAATGTCTGAAATATGAAAGATGGCTCCAAAAGCATCCATAAATCTCACACACAATTCCCTTAACAGATTAGGGACGCTTTGAGAACAAAGAGGGGATTTTACCCATTCTCCGAGCAAACACTGCAAAAGAAATTTCTATAAAAATTCAAAATGAGGATGATTTCACTCTTATAGACACTGCAATAACTTATTCAGTCCTCAACCCCTTTCTGTTTTCCAATCTCCTGCCTTGGAGTAGAAAGGCATTTACCATCTAATGGTAATCAGTCACAAAAAAGAAAAAGGAAAAGAAATGTTTTTAGATTTGTCTTCTCAACCTTCAGAATTCCTAATTCTACCTATCTGTCCAATTCTACTCCAATCAGCCCACTGCCCTCCCATTCCTAAATATACTCTCTGATCAATTACAGGCAACTTCCTCTACCAATAGAAGACATATGATTTCAATTTCCCCAACAACTGTTCAAATTGATCCATCAAAGCCCTTAACCAGTATTAAGCAGTATCCTTCAAGCCCTATGGCCATTAAAGGAATAACTCTTATTATTCAAGATTAAAAAAAAAAAAAAAGATTTTACCAACTGAAGATTGATCATCCCCACTACAAGACCTTGCAATACAAAACAAACAAACAAACAAACAAAAAAAAACAAAACAAAAAAAACCTTGCAATACCCTCATCATGCCAAATAAAAAGCCCATAACAGAGGACTGCATTTTGGTCAAGACCTTAGGGCAATCAACACTATATTCATACCCGATCACCCTACATCTTGACAGTACATCCTCCTTTTTAATATGCCCACTGAAACAACTACTTTTTCTGTCATGGACCAATACAGTGCCTTTTGCAGCATTTCCTTTGGCCCCCAAAGTCAATACCTTTTGCTTTTACAAAGAACAATCACAAAGACACTTGAACAGCCGTACCGAAGGGATATACCAAAAACTCTATTTCTCTCAAACCCTCCATGGTGACCTGAAAGATTTCAATTTCCCTGGGAAATCTATACTATTACAATATATAAGCAATCTTTACGGGGTGTCTGAGTGGCTCAGTCAGTTAAGCATCTGCCTTCAGTTCAGGTCATAATCCCAGGGCCCTCGGATCGAGCCCTGCATTGGGCTCCCTGTTCAGTGGGGAGTCTGCTTCTCTCTCTCCCTCTGCCTGGTGCTCTGCCTACTTGTGCTCTCTCTCTCTCTCTCTCTGTCAAATTAATAAATAAAATCTTAACTTTTTTTTTATATTTCCCCACCCTAAAGGCCTCTTTATAGACACTAAACATCGTCTTCAACAATTAGCCAACAAATGACATAATGGAAAGATAAATTTCAATTCTGTTCTGCCTCTGTCAAATTCCTAGGCCACCTTTTAACATCAGATGGGCTAAAAATAGAACCAGACAGAATGACTACCATCACCCTGTTCACTCAATCCCAGACTAAATGACAATAATGAGTTTCCTGGGCCTTACTGAATCCTGTCACCTTTGGATTACCAATTATTCCCTCATACCTCAATCCTTAAACCTCCCTACTGGAACCATTCCAGACCCTATTCCAAGGCCTCAAAGAGACCCAAGAAGGTTTTATTCTTTAAAAAAAAAAAAAAAAAAAAAAGTTTGTCTCTTTTCCAACTCTAGGACACCCTCATTACCAACTGCCCTTCTTCCTTTTTGCTCATGAACTTTCCAGTAGCACTTTGGGAATCCTGACCCAAATCCTGATCAATTGTTGGCATATGGAGGCCAAGAATGCCCTGCAGGATATTATAATCTTCAACTAGACCCTGTGGCCAAAGGTTTTCCTCCCTGGCTCCATGCCCTAACAGCAGCCTTTACACTCCTTACTGCCACCAAAAAAATAGTACTAGATTCTCCCCTATAGGTATTCGTTCCATTTACAGTTAAAACTCTCTTAGATTCCCACCACACAGAACATCCTTCTGCCAGTCCACCTATCCTTTCTAGCCATTTCACTCTCTTGTTGTCCTCCTCTCAAATTGCTGTCATACTTTTCTTACCCCTCAAAGATTCAACTAACACAACTGCATCCTTGTCACTGATTCATTATTTACCCCAATTAAACCTTCATAAATCCCCCCCCCAAGTCCCCA
Organism: Canis lupus baileyi; assembly: GCF_048164855.1. Lineage (NCBI taxonomy): Eukaryota > Metazoa > Chordata > Mammalia > Carnivora > Canidae > Canis > Canis lupus. The sequence goes on along the minus strand of NC_132862.1, from coordinate 14,971,571 downwards.
TTTTACTTGGTTTATCGATGGATGTTACATAAAAATGAACAAGGAAAATACAGTGCAGGACACTCTATACGATCCACTGAAAAAATTTTCAAAGCAGGCTCCTTTCCCTAGGCTTGTTAGGCCCAATAAGCTGAATTACATTCTAACAAGTGTATGCTAATTGTTAATAAATAAAGCTCTCACTGTCTATAGATAGCATATATGCTTCTGAGGTTGCCCAGGATTTTGGTATGCTCTGGAAACAGGGTTTCTAATATTCTCTGACAGTCCATAAAAACAAAGCTTCTATATTAAAACTACCTGACACCTTCTCTTTCCCCACAGCTTAGCTATTATAAAAATTCAAGCTCATTCCAAATTTGATATCCCTGAAGCCAAGGGCAATCATGCTGACCAGGCTGCCAAAAATGTGGCACTTCAAACCTCCAACTCACAAACATCTCCCTATATGACTTTCATTCCCTTAACCCTGTTACTTAAAACAAAACAAAACAAAACACACACACACACACACACACACACAAAAACAAACAAACAAACAAACAAACAAACCCTCAAAACATCACTGAAGGGGGAAATGGATGAAACAAGGTTCCTAGAAGGATTTCTCCAAGACAACGTTTGGGTGGGTCCAAATAACAAACCTGTGCTACCAAAAAGAGCCCAGGAACTCTTTTTAAATGTATCTATGACACGACACCTCGGAGCACAAATAAAATGGTCCAATGGACACACAGTTCTATTAAATGCCATCTCGAACTCTTGCCCAACAAATATTTTGTGCAATCCTACAAAACCATATTGCACTGCCTTAGGTCAATTTCCTCTTCCCAACAGGCCTTCTGACATCTGGCAAATTGATTTCATCCAGCTTCCTCCATTTACCAAATAGAAATGTGTATTGATAATGATCTGTATGTTTTTTCACTGGGTCAAGACATTTCCTTGCAGGCAAGCCAACTGCTAAAACAGTGGTCAAAAACCTATTAGAAAAAAATCATCCCAGTTGGAATATTCTCAAAAGCTACACAGTAACCAAGGAATCCATTTCACTGTTTAAATTGTCCAAGAGATCTGCAAAATCTAATCCATCTTTTAACATTTTCATTGCACCTATCATCCTTAATCCTCAAGATTAGTTGAACACACTAATGGCATAATCCAAACTCAACTAAGTGATCTGGCCATAGGCATGTTGGCCCCTTGGGGAAGATTTGCTTATCATAAAGCCACACTGTGTAATCCAACAAACGTTCTAGAGGAATTACCCCACAATACTGCTTCAGCCCTACAAAACTTACAATTATCCTTAGACTCCCTTGCTTCAGTAGTCCTAGGCAATCAAACAGCACTGGCCTACCGGCTGGTTGAATAAGAGGGTGTCTGTATTCTTGCTAATATCTCTTGTCGCACCTGGATAACTACATCCTCCAAAGTAGAATTAGAAATTTAAAAAAAATTTTCACACAGGCCTCTTGGCTTCACCATATCAACAATCCCACCTTCAATGAAATTTGGAATTACATTAAAAGTTATCTACTATCATCCAATCTCTTTAGTTGGTCACCTGACAAAACAGAAAACATCCTTCCATCTGGACTACAATACTGGATGATACTATTAACTTGGGGATTAAGCATCTGGTTGCCATATAAAATACCTTTTGCTTGTTTCAGAAGTGTCTCACTTTCTTCTCTTCCGCTCCCAAGCTAATGATGATGACTGAAGCTTCTGTGTATACTGTTCCAACTCCATGCCCTTATGCCCCTTACAATGGATTGGATGGACCCCAAGAAGTAACCAAGCACTTGGGCCACGAAGGACTCTACCATACAACTGATCATGGTAACCTTTTATACACCAATGATCAAAAAGAAGAAGTGAAGAGGAAAAGGGGCAAAGGAAAGTTAACAATTCTGAGTCCATCTCTCAACTGCCACCATTTTTGCGTAGTTCAGAGAAGAATCACCACTTCCTGGAATCATGATAATCATCTTGAGGTTTAGACACCTGGAAAATTTTCCCCCAACCCACAATACTGAGCAAAAGAGGTCAAATAATCTCTGAGCAAACCACACCAACTGAAATTTCTTCCTCGCTGTGGTTTCAAGTTTTAAAAACACCACCTCCTCTCATCCTTTTTGGTCAAGCACAATGTGACTGAGTTGGGTTGTCCCTTATTTATAAACCTAAATAAAGATTTGTCTCCTATTTCCTCACTCATAGGCTCATTCCTGAAGTTTTTCTTTAACAGCATTTTTCTGGACTTTAGTACCTTTCCCTTTAACTTTATTGAAACAGCCACCGTAGCTTCTGTGTCTGTGTAGCCAAGTGGCAGGTTGCAAGATGTCCATATATAGCATTGATTTTGCATTTAAGCAAATTATCATTTTGGGGTTTGTTTTTGTTTCCTTAACTAAGAGCAAAAGGGTCAAGCTCCCTGTGTTTTGGTAAACTGTCTTTGTTCCTCTAGCCTCTTCATTCTTTTATCCCTTTCTTCTACCTCATGACATTCTACCAGTGAACTAGTACTGGAAAAAAAAATTCTAGGGGCATCTGGGTGGCTCAATGGTTGAGCATCTGCCTTTGGCTCAGGGCATGATCCTGGAGACCCGGGATCGAGTCCCATATCAGGCTCCCTGTGAGGAGCCTGCTTTTCCCTCTGCCTGTGTCTCTCCCTATCTCTCTCTCTCTCTCTCTCTCTCTGTGTCTCTCATGAACAAATAAATAAAATCTTAAAAAAAAACCTTAAATCATAATTAGGAAAAGATTTACATGAGTGTTGCCTCTGGCTGCTATTTTTTGTCATGAAGTTACAAACCACATTCAAATTTACCTCTCACCGTTTGTGTATATTCTAATACAGGTTATAGCACATAAATTAGAATATGTGGACATTTTAGACTGCATATTAATGAATGTTTTCAATCTCTGGGGATGCTTGGTTTTGAAAAGATAGGGGCAACTCAGTTAAAAATAGGAACAAAATTGAAAAACATCCTTCCTATTTACTAGGGTATAGGAATCCACAATATATTACCAAGACAGGCTCTGTCTGGACTCTGGAAAATTTCAAGAATGGTTAAAACAACCAATTTTTTTCTGAAATATATTCCTGCCCAGAAGCGTAAGGAGCAACAAAATGACTACTCACCATCCATTTCTGCATTATGATTTTACGACAAGATACATTCTTTAATATTCTGGAGCTCAAATATACATTTACAACAAGCCCTCAAGCTTTTCTTCTACTTCAAAAATAATGAAAAGTGCATATAAAAGTCCCATATGTTAGGCAACTGAAAATATTCTCTGGAAGTACATATAATAGCTTTATCTGCAACTATTATCAACACAATAGAGTCTTTTCTCTTCGTCAAAGAAAAGTTGCAATTTTCCCCCAAAGTAATAGCTCATTGTGTTTAAGTTTATCTCCCTAAGTCTGTAACAAAAGTGCAAAAGTTCTGCCCTCAAAGTATAATAAAGTTGATCATTTCAGCTGCCTATTACTTAGTGGTAGCACTTGCTAGATACACTAAAAGAGATGTTTAAGGAATGAAACAATTTCAGACAATGACTTACCCTCCTTTAATATAATCAAGGAATGAAACTTCTGTTTCTACCAGAAAGGAGAGTAAAGTTACCTGAAAAAGAAAAGAAAAACAAGGCAAAATTACCTGCCAGTACTAACTGCAACCCCAAATGGACTTTAAGTATTAGAGACGAACTCATATTCATATTAGAGAGGAATATCACATTTTGAAAATCAATAACAATATAATTCTTTATTAAAATCTGCCAGGACTGATTGTTTTAACGTATAAAATTATAAGAATGAAAGGAGCCAAAAAAATTAACTAACTCCTTCCTATGACCAGTTTATTTCCTTTGAAGAATAGCATAAAAATTGTCTACAAGGACATTGTGTTACTGCATGTTTTTGTCATCGTCCTGTAATGAGGCTCTTGAATATTTCAAATGTCTTGCAGTATAGAAATCTTCAAAAGGAAATTTGAGGAGAACTTAGATATTCTTTCTCCTAAGAAAATTTAATCATACAATAAAATCTTCAGTATATTATAGAAGAAATGTCACCAGAGAAGAAAAGTAGAGTATGGGTAACACAATATTACAATGTAATATTGTAATAACATTGTGTGGTGACATCTGGTGACTGTACTTATGGTGGTGAACACAGAGTGACGTACAGGATTGTTAAATCAGTATGTTCTATACTCGAAACTATGACATTGTGTATTAGCTATGCTCCAATAAAAAAAAAAAAAGCACATCTGAATTCTCCAAAAAAAAAAAAAAAAAAGAATAGGATGATTTTTCACAATTTTAAGATACTTTCATCTTTGCACCTTCCTGTATCGATTTATTTTTTATTTATTTTTTTAAGATTTTATTTATTTATTCATGAGAGACACAGAAAAAGAGGCAGAGACACAGTCAGAGGGAGAAGCAGGCTCCATGCAAGGAGCCTGATGCGGGACTGGATCATGCCTTGGGCCAAAGGCAGGTGCTAAACCGCTGAGCCACCCAGGGATCCCCCTCCTGTATTGATTTCGTCCCACTTCCAACAAGGTTGTAAATTTTAATGCCGTATTAACAAGTACTTTCTCATGCCATGAGTTTTAACAATTAAGTGTAGCCTGTAAAGAGTGTAGTATTTCTTACTAGCACTTAAACTTTTTCATACCTACTTGATTCTCTCTAGTGTGATTCCACTGAATGAAGATTTCATAACAAAACTTCAGCTTCCCTCAGAGGTCATACAATCCCGAGGACAACCTGCAGGAAGCTGGGTCACTACTTTTTATAAGGTATTCTCCATTACAACCATCCCCACAGCAAGTTCAGTTTTCTATTATGCACCTTTATATTAAAATCTTAAGTGAAAGAGCTTAGTCTTTAGTTCCAGTCTATATAATATTATACATTTTTTTATTCATTTATTTGACTCCTTGATGAATAACATAAAATCTGACTTACTGTTCCCGAATTAGTGTATTTTTTCTTTTTTCCTTTCTTTTTGGGATTCACCACCTTGAAAAGCAGATAAAACAATTATTATGTGTTAGTTTTATACTGAAATTTTCACATTTTCACAGAATATGTAGTTCAAACTGCTGCTTTCACTTCAGATACATTTATACATTTACAAATGCCTTTAGTATGACTCCTGGACAGTCCTTCGACCAAAACTTCTCTCCAAATTTTCTAGTGACCATTTTCTTTGTGTGTGTGCACATCTTTTTTAAAAATGTTTTTTTTTCAGTAATATTCTTCTCAATCACTTTATGCATTGATTACCCTAATCCATCTGTATCTTCTTGATGTGAGAAGAGACTTTTAATATTTAGGTCCTAAGTAATAATGACTGCTTTGAAGTAAACTGTGTAAATAGCTAAAGAAAGTATAGTCAAGAAACATAACTTTTGTTATTAGGCTAAAAACACTAACATAAGCAAATCACCCAGATACGTGCATACATAAGAGCTCTTTTACTCTATTGCTGTCAGGGATATTAATTTCCGCCAGATACCGAGGCTATGTAATAATTGGTAAAGGTCTGGTTTGTGGGCCTAAGATTTAACGTTTGGCCACTTATTCCATGAGGAAATATTATTGTACAAGAAATTGAAGAATACAGGGAACGTAAAGATGAGTAAGACCTGTCAATCTAATAGGATAAGCAAATCACATTTTCTTAAAAGAAAATCCTTCAGTGCATCCCAATCTGAAAGGAAGCATTTTGACAGGCAAAGAAAGTTAAAAGAATTTATGATAAGTATTATTTAAACTTTATTAATTTAAACTAAGGCAACAATAAAAAGAGATAGACAGAACATTCTAGAAAGAGGAAAAAGTAATTGGCCCAAGGTGGTTGGAGCAGAGGGCAAATACATATTATTGAAACAAACCTGAAGGCCCACAGGTACGTGGAGCCAGCAGGAGACACTCCTATCTCCATACCTAGAGACCCTGAAAGCTGTTTGCAACCTTAGAGATCTCAAAGGGCCCTATTCTCTGCTCCAGCCCCCTCATAATCACAGTTCACTAATAGTCCTATGGGTCCAGGGCCCCAGTAGGAAACAATCCTGTCTGCAATCATTTAGATCTTGAAAGGGACCAATACTTAGTTCCAGCTCCTTCCAGGTATAGTTTGTGAGAAATTCCACTGGCACAAGGACCCACCAAGATGCACTCATGTCTTACCTCAGGAAATCACGAAATACCCTTATATTTATTTATATTTATTTGGCCCCAACCAAATAAGGTAAGGAAGCAACCTAGCCCACCCAGAGGCCTAGTGGGAGACATGCCCATCTGTACCTCCAGTGCCAGGTCTACAGACCAAAGTCTTGACCATGGTACCTGAAACAGCCATGCGATTCAGTGGCTGACCCTCTTAGGTATGGTGCAGAGCCAGTCCTGCCTACTTAAGGACCATCCAGTGATCAGATAGATGGGAGTCCTCCAAGGGAACTGGCAGGAGTCACACACATCTTTGCACTTAGTAATAGGTGCAAAAGTACATCTTTGCACTTAGGTCATCTGACTAAGGACTTGTACACCCTGAAAAGAAATCCTGGTTCAGTGCCCCTCTACTGAATAAAGTACAGCCAGCCTCATTCACCCAGGGTCCAGACAAAATCCATGCCCACTTGAGCTTCTGCTAACAACCATCCCCAACCATGGATGCTACTACAGACCTAACAGCTTCAAAAGCAGCTCAAATCTAGCATGACTGCAGTTTTGGAGATAATCCTATCAGCTCAGGAACTGACAAGAGAAGGTCTTTACCAAAAGCAGTCTGTAAAGCTGTAGGGAGTTTATAAAAGCTCAAGTATATTGCAGGAGATCTAGAAACACAATGGTAGGCAGAGAAAACAGGCATCTATATAAGTACCACCTGTTTTATATTACTTTCATTGCCTGTTTAGAGCCTTAATATTTCTTCCTTGGAAGACCTAGATAGAAAAATTGATCCAGGGGATCCCTGGGTGGCGCAGCGGTTTGGCGCCTGCCTTTGGACCAGGGCGCGATCCTGGAGACCCGGGATCGAATCCCACATCAGGCTCCCGGTGCATGGAGCCTGCTTCTCCCTCTGCCTATGTCTCTGCCTCTTTCTCTCTCTCTGTGACTATCATAAATAAATAAAGAAAAGAAAAATTGATCCATTACTCCATCTTTGACCTTGCCTGAGAAGTTTGACCTTTAATATCTCATACTCTACTAAGTAGCTGTTATCAAGACACACTAAACATATATCATGTGTTTGTCTCCCATTAGACATGGAAATTTTTTTGAGAGAGAGAGAGAAAGAGAGAGAGAGAGAGAGAGAGAGAGACCAAGACCAGAGCCTAACACAGGGCTCAACCTTACAACCCTGACTGAGATCATGACCTGAGCTAAAATCAAGAGTCAGATGCTTAATCAACTGAGCCACTGAGGTGCCCCTAGACACTGAAATGTTTAATCACCTCTGTACTCCGACGGTCTTAACAGAGGATGTGTAATATAAAAGCCTTGTAACAAATATTTTATTTATAGGTGAATGAATGAGTGAATGAATGGAATGCTATTGCTTTAACTTAGTAAGAAGAAGGCAAAAGAAGGATAGCACTCCATTCCTAACTTAAAAGATGTCAATTTTAGTGTCAACCTGGTGGGGAAAGAGGTATCAACCTGGCAGGAAAAGAGTTACCTTTATTGACTAGTACTGAGATATTCTCCTTTGTTATTCATGTTTGTAAAATAAAAGAATTATAGAGAATGTACAGGTAACTTAGCTCAAGTATTAACAATGCCAAAATATAACATGTGCTCAATACATGTGCCAGTTAACTGGCAAGGTAGGTTTAAGGCAGAAAGAACTTAAGAAAGATTGTGCCTGCTTTAACAACTTCGATTTCTTTAATGACTGAATCATATTTTGTCATTAGCTTTAGTCTTCACCTAAATAACAGTAAAAGTGCTCAAACATACTAAGCAGATCACAGTTCATTTTTTAACACCATACTGACATAATGAGCATGCATATTTTTCTCTTTTTATTAAAAAAGGTGTTGGGGAGGAGGTTGGTAGGAAGGCAAAACATAAAGGATGAAGTTTATGGAAAAGTGAACTTGCGTCCATATTGAATTTTTTTTAAAGAATCAAAAGTTTCATAGGCAAGAATTTTTAAATTTCTCAGATTGAGTTAAAAGACCATGGGATTGAAGAGAAATACTATCATTCAAGTCTCAGAAACAAGTCTGTTCAATAAATTTAAAGATTCTTACATATATTGGTAGTTGGTTAACTTTTGCCAATTACCCTTTGCAAAATCTATATTTTTAAAGCATAAATTTACTTATTCTAAAGGAAAATAATAATAAAATAAAATTCTTCTTACCTCATATACATTGAATTGCGATTGTCCTCTAGAAAGTTCCCTATAGCTTGTGGTAAATTCTCCAATGAAATCGTGACTAAATTTAAGGAGAAAAATATACAGTATTAGCTTTCATACATTTGTCAACTATACTTTAAAGCTTTTTACAAAGTATAGTTTAATCATGGAAAAAATGCTTAATATTACTATGAACATAACTTAATAACTTATATTTTAAGAGATTCATACATAACTTCATTGTCCTTCAACCCCAAATTATGTTCACTCAAAAATTATATTTTGTTAATATTCAAATATATAATTTATCCAACCAATATTAATATTTCAAACAGGTATTTTAGTTTTAATAACTCATCTCTCAAAAACATTTCATTGTCTATACTAGCAAAATGATTAATAACATATTAGAATGAACATTTAGGACACTCAAAAAGTTATTTATATCAATAGTCACAGGTACAATATATAAAACTCTTCAAACTTTCTTATGACCAGGATGTAACAGGACATTATTTTTCAAGAGTATCCCATGTTAACATGGATAATAGTCACGAAGCTTTATTTTCAATAATAAGAGCTCTAAAGTATATTATTAATACCAACATGGTTATTCTGAGTTTCTTCACCTTAAAGCAATCATCACTGACTTCTCAGAAAGCAGACCTCTACAGGTGACTTCTAGTTTAGATGGGGACAGATAAGGATTGAGTAAGCATGTATTAGTTCTCACTATAAAATCCTGTCAATGTGATTACTGAAGCTTAGCAAAGGAATCGTAGAGACGAAGATGATAAAAAAGATAAAGACTGTAGGAACTAAAATGGTAAACACACCATAAGGGATATCACTGCCATGTATATCATAGAATTTCAGCTTGGCCCATTCACTTTGCAAATGCAAGGTGTTCATTACCATTAAATATATATATATTTCCCCACCCACCAGGTAGATTTAATGCTTACTTGTGAAGACCTGATGACCAGTGACAACCAATAAACAAGCTGCTATCTAGCCAACCAAAATATTGATTTCTAAAGACAAGATTTGGAAGAAAAAATGAGCTACCATTAAATTTAGCAGAAATTTTGCAATATGATGCTGTTATAACATTATTTAAAACATAGCTCATTTGGATTTCCAGCCTCCCAGTTTTCCATGGTCTCAAAGATCTTGTACATACATCATAGTATTCTAAATGTGACAGTCCTGTTTACACCAGTATCAACACCTTGACTTCTTCCAGATTTAACTTTCAGAAGCAGATCTACACTCATGAAAATGTGAAAGGAAAGGGGACTGAAAACAGTCGTAAATATATTTGTATTTATGAACCCAATCGCCTAGGCCTCACACATTGAAATGACATGGGGAAAATTATAAAATAGTACTTTAGCACTACATATTTCTAATAAGTGAAATAATTTTCTTTGGCCTTCAGAAGCGCAAACTCATAATCATGATATCTTTCACTGCAATCTTAAAACCTGAGTTATGGAGTTTATGTTTATGGAAGAATCTCTCCTCCTCCATTTCTGTGCATATTTCAAATATCTTAAGCTGTAGCCATGGAAAGAAAACGTTCTATTATACTATTAACATTAAAATTTCCAACATTCAACACTAATCAAAAACTTGGTAGAAAAAAGCAGTATTATTTGCCACAAGTAAATACAACTATGCAATCAAGTCTCAAGAACATGTAATACCCACCCGGATAATGTAAGTCCAACAGAGTGGCAAATCTGGAATCCAATGGCAATGATCAGGTTTATCATACAGCACATTGATGTGCCCCTGTTGAAGTCACTGTGAAACTTTCTAAGAAGCAATTCTGTGATATTTGGTCCTGTTTTGTTTTGGTAAATTTGTTACTCTCTGTAGAACTGAGTGATGAACAATGAAGTACAATTCTCTCTGGTCTCAAATGTATGAATCTGCACTTCTGTGCTTCTTTCTCACTGGTATTTCCTATTCTGAAAGAACTCTGTTTATCAGGAAATAGAGATTTTTTTTGTTCTCCCTCTGAGTTAGGTTTTATAGAGAGCTTATGGTCAAATCTATGGCCCATTTCTTACAGGATATGTCTTCATGACACACTGTCCTCTGCAGACTTTTCAAATTTCAGACTCTTATTTCTCCTTTCCTTCAATTTCCTCACCCAGTTTATAGTTCATCATGTCTTAATGCATGCATTTCTATAAATTACCGTGGATCATTTTCAGAATAAGGTAGGATACAAATAGAAGAAAGAATGAATAAAATATTTGCTCCTCCCTTTCTGAATCTTGTTCAAGATTATGATTTTGAATAAAATACTGAATTTGCATGTCATATAAATGCAATGCTATCCTGTGCTGTAGAGGAGGAAATGTAATGAGTCATAAATTGCATTTCAGCCTCCAAGACAACATTTCTGTGAGATAAAGAAAATACATCATTGTATCTATTCAGAGCCAGAGAAACAGATGATCAAGAAATGAGGTTTTGTCAAAAGATCATCAACATAAGGCAGGTAAGAGGAAGTGGCAGTAAATCTGTCAATCCTAAAAACAAGGTGCTTTGTCTCCAGAATAATCTGAAGAATTTGGGTGGATAAGTGGATTGATTCCCAGATCAATTTTGTCATAGATCTCTTGGAATACATGGAAATTTTGATAGATTGCTTTGTAACTTGTCCTGCTTCAAAAACTGTTTAGTAAACCACAGAGAAATACTTAAAAGAAAGTATTATATGTAATTTTCACTGACTTATAATTATCTTCCCCCCTATCATCACCTATTCCTAGATTTTACCAAGGTTAAAAGAAGGAAAATTTAATTTGTTTTAATATTTTTGTCTGTTCCTGATTTTCAATACTGTAATATTGAAACAATTATCACTATACAGAGAGATAGGATGGAAAGACTTTCATAATAAATCACAACCAACAATTTCCTTGTGATTCAATAACACTGCTTTGCTATTTCCTGTTAATTTAATTGCAACTAAAATAATTATTCTATGTTATGTCTCTCTGACTGCATTTACAAAATAAAGTCTACTCCAGGGCTGTTTATCTGATTTGTGTCTGTTTACATCTCTAATTTGTTCTACATATTTTTTTTTATAACGGATATATGCTACTTAGAATCTGAGGGAAAAAATTAAAAAGATATTTAAAGCTAGTAGTCTGGCTCTAAAAGCCTTGTTTGAGCAAAGTGATTAAATTGTCAAATAAAAATCTGTATATTACAATCATTTCTATGCTCTATGAATAGTGGAAAAACATATTATGTATATTCACATTTATATTTGAAAACTGTAGGACGGTCCTTACTTAAAAATGTGTTGGGGACGCCTGGGTGGCTCAGTGGTTGAATGTCTGCCTTTGGCTCAGGTTGTGATTCTGGGGTCCTGGGATCAAGTTGTGCATCAGGATTCCCTGCAGGGAGGCTGCTTCTCCCTCTGCCTGTGTCTCTGCCTCTTTCTGTGTCTCTCATGAGGAAGAAAAACAAACAAACAAAAAAAAAACCAAATGTGTCTATTCTACCTCCCCCCATTTCTGGAACCTTCTTTACCACCATCACCTCTCTCTTATAGCCTAGCTATTATGTCCTCCAGGAAGCCTTTCCTGCTTCATGTTGTTCCCTCTTTGCTCTTAAAGAAAGCCACTATCTCTCGACCATCACAAATCCTATATTGTATTATACCTGTTGTTTACTTGGTTCCCCTTCTCAGCCTTCAACATAGTTGAAGGTAAGAAAGATGATAGACTCATCTCCGTGTTTTTGGCGTCTACCTCATGGCCGTACACAATGGGCACTGTGTGCACGGTAAAATTACCAGAAAGCTGGAAATTTTAACAGTAATTTTAACAAATTTGCCTCAAATTTTATTCAGCCTAAAAGAATGGCATAAGTGCCATTCACATTAACCACTGTTATCCTCTCCACTTCCTTAAAACAACTCCGAGAGTAATGCAAACAACTGTTCTTTCCCCCACAGAAGTACACCCACACAATCACACCTAGGGCATAGGAAAGGGAGGCAGGCAATCTTGCCTTTTGCTGGCATCTCTGATGATCTTCCTGAAGGCCACCCTGCCTTGGGAAGAACAGATGATTCTTACATTCTTGACGGTCATTAAACTTGTTTTTCATATAATATATACAAATGATAAGTATGTACTGAACCCATTTCAGTCCTTTATCACCATGTGGTCTGGAGTAAGTCAGTCAACTTTAGAATTTTTATGTCTTCCCTTAAGAATTGGAGGCAATGCCTACTTACTGTTTTGAAAATAAACTGAGAATTCATTTGATTCTTTCTGTGAAAGGTGTTTAACTCCTTGGAAAAGACACTCCTAAACTACATTTTTCCAACTATTAAGACTACAATTCTAGATATATATACACACACACACACACACATACATATATATATATATATATAACATATAATTTTAAGAAAGTTTTACCAAAATAAGTTGTGGATGTAATAGGCTTATGAATTGATATATGTTGTGTTATTTTGGAGTTACACACACATCTGTGGCTTTTACCATTCAAGTGCCATTCCTCTCCTTTGGATTTATCCCCAGTGTGCCATGTTCCAGGTGTGTGCTAAAGGATCTCTCAAATAAGGATTTTTAAGCAAATTGCATATAAAAGACAATTTCTTTAGAATGTTGAAAAGATTTCAGCTCAAAAGCTGCCATGATGCCTGGGTGGCTAAGTGGCAAAGCATCTGCCTTCGACTCGGTGATCCTTGGGTCCTGGGATCTAGTCCCACATTAGGCTCCCTTCTTGAAACAACAGTGCCAAATAGTACTGATTCCTCCATTTGTACTGCAACATACTGATTTCCTGTGTTCCTCTAACCTGACTAATCTGGGCCAGGCTTACCAAGCATAGCAATATTTTTTAAAATAACTAGAGGTTAAACAGTCACAGCAATGAGAGACACTTTTAAATGAAGTGCAGTTATGGTGACCCTAATTCAACTCATAGGTTGCAAACATTCTTACTGTTTAAACCTGTATTTGTAGAAGGGCAGCAATGTTTTTTAGAGCTGATTAAAACTAAACTACTAACTCCAAAACAAGTAAAATATGCCAGAGGATTTGTGATTTCCCATGATCAACACAAAAAGTCATCTTTATGAGTCCAGATAAGTATGCATCAGCTGTCTCTGATTTTGCCAATTTTCTTTGCTTTTATTCTACTCAAAGCCTTTGACTTTGACAAGACTTTTCAGCATCTAAAAATGTTTTTGTTTTTTTTTAAACAAGAAAATACTACCTTCCACTGATTACTTATTTATTTATTTATTTACTTATTTGAGAGAGAAAATGAGCATGAGCAAGGGGAGGAGCAGAGGGAGAGGGAAAAGCAGACCTCCCTCTAAGCAGGGAGCCCAACATAGGGCTCAATCCCAGGACCCTGAGATCATGACCAGACCTGATGTCAGAAGCTTAAGCAACTAAGTCACCCAGATGCCCCTTAGCCTCCACTGATTTAATATAATAGGAAGTAGTTCTGTTTCAAAATCTCAACAGATTCATCTTTCTTTTCCCCTCTAATCCTGATGGAGAATTTAGTTTACTTTGGAAAATCTAGAAATATGACCTTTAAGTATTCCTACATTATAAGCTTCTCTGTATGTAAATTTGCAGAACTATTATGATTCTTAATAATTGTGCTAGTAAGCACAGATTATAAACAAAGCTTTACAAAAGTACTTTTTCTTTGGAAAGTACTAGTTTGTTTTTACCAATAGAAATTATTATATACAAGATTTATCTGAATGTATTCATTGCAGAAATGATCATTTAGCTTTGTTATAATTTTAAATAATTTCAAGAGATTTGCATTATTTTTGCTCCCTCCATAGATTATAATATTTCTGGACCTTCAAGAGGAAAGCAAGTACAATCACTCTCAATATTAATAATTCAGAAGGAAAATTGGCTAATTTTATGTCTTAGCCACACCTGCTCCTTGATCCATTTCTAATACAGATAGAAATTTTAAAAGATATAAATAATATATATGTATAACATAAGTCCTATTGTCATTTGGGGTATAAATATATATAAAATATCATATAGTAACATATAATGTCTACATAATCACACATATTTTAATATGTATTTTGTTATTTAAGATTTCATTTATTAATTTTATTTCCATTTATTTATTACATCTATACAAAGACTTGAGACAAACAACACTTTCTAAGACAAAGACAATACCTTTTTTTAAAAAGATTTTATTTATTTATTTGAGAGGGAGAGAGGGCATGAACAGTAGGGAAGGGCAGATGGAGAGGAAGAAGGAGACTCCCTGCTGATCAGGGAGTCCCTAAAGGGCCTCAATCCCAGGACCCTGGGAACATGACCTGAGCCAAAGTCAGACGCTTAACTGACTGAGCCACTTAGGTGCCCCAAGACAAAGACAATATTTTTAATGTGGTTTATATTGGTACAGAATATGATATATAATATTATAAAGAAAATGTTTTATATAATGATTTACCATATTTACGCCCAAACTATATGCCTACATGAGTACTCCAATTTTTTTAATACAACGTATAGACATATTTTTAAAGTATGCATATAAATGTTACATTATTTAAATTCCATGTGTATGTATTAGATATAATGTCAATTTTAACTACACATAAAGTCTAACTTTTTTACATAATTACCTTTAATTATTTTCCATTTTCTCTAACAAGCTTAATGCACCAAAATATCATCAAGCAAAAATTTCTCATTCAAATTAAAATTTGCCTAAAGAGGAACTGAATTGTAAATAGCCAAAAATTATTTAATATAAAATCACTTATCTAGCAACAGTTTCACAAATGCAATTTAATCCATTGAAAGGTAGGATGAAGTTTCTTTAGCTAGCCAGGACCTTTGAATATTTTTCTAGGATTATATTAATTAAAACGTTAACTGAGAGGGGTACCTGCCTTGGGCTCAGGTTGTGATTTTGGGGTCCTGGGATCTAGCCCCAAGTCTGGCTCCCTGTTCAGTGGAGAGCCTGCTCCTCCTTCTCCCCCTACCCATCTCCCTGCTAGTGCTCTCTCACTCTCTAATACATAAAATATTTTTTAAAAAAGTTAACAGAGATAATGTCTGAGGTTAAAATATCCTCCAATTTCATGAACTTTTAAATATTTAATGTCATCCATGTCACATACTTTTTCCTCTCTAATTTCAAAGTGACTGAATTCTAGTTTTTACCTTGAATATTAATCTCTAGAAAGGTAGGTCTGTGTGATACACTAACCTGTTTCTGAAATTTAAACTATCAGCCATAAGTGTTATTTTTTCAGACTAATGAGAATAATAATAATTAACATTATTATACTAAGCAAAACAACAACATATCAGAAGCAGGATTAGCATAAAATAAAGGCCAAAAGATCAGTTTTACACTTTTTTATTTTTAAAATTTTTTTTCAAAAGATCAAAGTTTTAAAAAATGAGATATTAAATCTCTATTCTTGTACTTTTTCATTCTTTTGATGTCATTGGTCTGTAGTTACATAAATACAACTCAAAGTAATTACCTCTCTTCCAGCATATTAATAACAGATACCTTCATTCAAGAATTCTAAAATATATATGCTGTTATAAGGAGATAAATTAAATTCAAAGTTCTAAAAATTTTTATTTTAGCTATGCATCAGATGCATTTATAAATTATTCATTTATATATTTCTGGGTTAGCCACTGAAGAGAGGTTAGTACTTGTTTATATTTTACATTTTCACTCAAAGTTGCCACAGTTCATAGATAAATCTATCTGATTATCTTTGTAGATTTCATATTACATTGCTAGCTTTGTCTAATCTCTGTAAGCCTTGACTACCATTGTATATTTTTAAGAGGTAATAATATCATCTTGTCTTGCTTTTTCACAATGATGAAGACTGGAACACAGTGATTCTATCACTTCTCTACCAAGTTCATTTTTTAATAAAAGGCACAAGGAAAAAATTATGATAAGAGTTATACACACACATACACACACCACTGCCTGTCTGCTTGTCTGTCTGTCTCTCTCCCACACACATACCACTGTCTGTCTCTTTCATACACACACACACACAAAAAAAAACCTCTCAGTCCAAAGCAGTAAAAGTTTGCAAGCTGTACACTACTATGTACTGCTACCCAAAGTTACGGTCTTTTCATTGGCAAACAATCCCTTCTTTGCCTCTGGCAGATCCTGTCCACAATGGGTGTTGGGGCACCACTTCCCACAGTTATGCCAGAGTTGCCAACAGACATCATAAATGTTCTAGCTCTCTTGCCAACCTTGCTTGTAAAGCTGGCTACTACTTTACATACTCTCCCTGGCCACCAGTCTCCATACTGTCCTTTATCCTCCTGACAGACTGAGGGACACCAAAAGGGCAACACTGATCAATTGCTAAGAGTGAGCCACAAGTAGGAGGAAATTAAACTACATTTGCTACTGAAATTCTTTCAAACCTATAGTTCAAATAGAGAGCTTTCTTCTGTCAGTCTCAAGGTTTTAGATTTAATATACTTACTAGGAAAAACAAGTGTGTATCCAGTACAAAGTTATGTAAAATATTGCCATTGTAATTTTTAATTAACATGTACAGACAATTGGGATCATTCAAGTCCAAAAGCAAGTCCCACCAAATTGACTAAATTATCTCAAATAAAACCAAGTAATTAAAAAAATTATTTTATGCCACGTAGATCAAGCATTGTTAGTAAAAAACGTTATAAATTTTTAACATTAATCACCCATTTTGGTGAAATTTCACATTTAGAACTGATAGAATTAACTGTAAACCCGGACTTCAATCTCATTTGGCAGCTCAAATCTCTCAGATTTGAAAGAATTTCACCACTGAAGACTGTGTGCTTATTTTTATATTAATACAAAAGTGATAACTATGTATTACCATTCATGATTTAAAATTTTTCTTTGAATTCCTATATTATTACCCTTTATACTCTTGAAATGAAAATTATTTTCTTATATTATTTATGGAGGAAAAAACTTTTTAGGTATTTTGAGAGGCTTTTATAATTCTTTATGTGTTTTTGAGGCATGTTACTTTTATGATAATGGTCTTAACAATATGATTATCTTCAAAATATTAAAATATGGAAATAGAATAACCCACCTCATAAAAGTTATTTTAAGAAAAGGTATTAGTACCTTGAATAAATTAATATATTTTTTAACCAAACGAGATTCCAGGAGACTATCAAGCAGAATTTCAGAAACACTGAGTTCCCAAGAGATACAAATCTAAGGGATTAATCAAAGAATTAAAAATACTTAGTGAATTGGTGTTTGGGTTGCTTAGATGGGATAATACTTATGTGTAGAAGCTCTTAGCTCTTCCTTTTCAAAAATAAGAATAGTAGAAATCTTGTCCTTAAAATACATACAACATAACTAATTTGAAAATTCAGAAAACTGAATTTTCTAGTAGAAAAGAAAGAAATATCTATGCAACACAATAAATATGTCTGCCTGTAAGTTTTACCTTTGGAATCTACTGACTTTGGGTAAATCATTAGGCTTTCTAGCAAAATTTTTTTCACCTCTCAAAACTATAAATACATTTTCTTATTCACTTCCCCAAAAAAGCTGAGTTGATTAACTGAAGTTGTTCTGAACAGAACACCACAAACTTGTTTTGGATTCTTGGAAGAAAAATACTATCTTCGAAAATGGCCATAAATGCAGCTCCAATCTCCATATATGTTAAAATTAATTTTAGAGGTTAAAATTTGTTTATAATACATACAACCTATTGGCTTGTTCACTATTCTCTAATATATACAAATGTATTAACATGTAATCTAAAGTACATGTACAATTGACTTTTTCCACATATTATTTTATTCTATACTTTTAGGAAAAATTACACTAAAGAACTATGTAGATAACAACGTCTTTAGACAGGCAATGTGAAGATTTAAATGTAAGGTTATTTTTCTATAAATCTAAATAAACCTTCCAATTGTTAATTCACTTTAAGCATAAATCATAGGAAAATGATACATCATAAGTTTTTCTCTTGTTTGTAGGTTTACCTATGTACAAAATCACAAATTGAGGCCAAAAATGTGTTAATAAGTTCTTATCTCTATTCTAGAGTTATAATTATAGAATAGTGCTAGTAAACCAAACAACTAAAGTAGCATAATCTATGAATATTCATATACTTTCATATGTTTTCCTGTATATATCAATCTGGATATTTAGAAGATTTGGTTTCTGAAAAAAGTTGCCAATAACTTTGTAATACCCCATAGCTTGGTATATACAAATGAAATGAATACATAGCATATGTATTACAACTATATGTATATAATCAACCCAATCCAAAACCACAGATTTTGACATCATTAGGTACTTTATATAAGAAATACTAATCATAGGAGAAATTGTGATACCAAAAATTTATCTAGTTATTTTTAAGGACCTTATTTAAAAGAGTTACTCAGTACTTCCTTTAACTGAACCTCAATGCCAAATAATTATATTTAATTTGTTTAAATATGCACATAGAACAGCTTAGAAAAATGAAAAAGAATGGTTTATTCTCAGATATTCTTTGATGGTGTCAAATTCAGTGCAATGCCAAAAATGTAAATTTTAGATGAGATCAGCTTAATATTAAAATGTTACTGATTTTTAGTAACTTAAGTTGTAATAAACTATATTACCTGGTTTAAACTACAATGCAAAAATTACTCCAAGTACTATGAAATGTACACACAAAAGAAAGTCTTCTTCTATTTCTAATGAAGTGGACAATCAAGGCAATTGTTTAGACAATTCAAAATATGATTATTTATTTCATATAAAACTATTATTAAGATTTTGTTTTTCCTTTTCAACTTATATGTACAGACACAAGTTAGAAATTATGAGTACCAAAACTTGTTCCCAAGGAAGCTGGAACTAAGAATGTCATAGCTGAACATTAGAGCTTAAATATCAAAATTAGAATAGAAATGCTTGATGGGGAACAGCAAAGCAAACTTTTGAACATAAAATATCATCTGTATCATTTAGGGAACTCAGCTTTTACCCAGACCAGTCAGTAATTTAGTCAAAAATGTTTGAAAAATAAGTAAATAACACCAAGCACTTAAATATATACCAATATTTACCAAACCTAAATTGTTATTGGTAGTGATAATATTCTATTTGTCTTAATTTTTCTCCAGATCAGCAGCTATAAAATTTTCCTTTCTAAACGTGATTTGAATAAATGGCTATAATATATTTTTGTCTTATTTCAATTCTCTCAGGTTATGTCTACAATAGTCATCTCAAATGCTAAAGGTAAGAACTTATGTTTCAAAGAAAAGATGTGGAATTCTGAATACCATGTTCCATTTTTCCTATACTAAGAATCAAAGATAATGGTTAATAAAGACAGTGTTTAGAAAGATAATTAGAGGAATAAGCAGTAGTTTGGTTTGAAAACCAATTACTACTTAAGAGTCATGTAAAATGGACAAATCATTTCCACATTTTGAATCTTAATTTTCATGTCTGGAAAAGAACAATAATAATATTTCCTATTGGGCTTTATTTTTTGAGAATTGAGAGGAAATATGTAAAATTGCTTGGGACATCTAATTAAATTTAAAGCTCTTATAAAGAATGATCTTGAAATTGGATTCCCATGCTTTCCAAAATGCAATTTATATAACAAAAAGACTGCACACCCACCACATTGTCTCTTTCTTATTCATTTTCGCTCTCTTTCTGACCAATTTCAATGAAATATTAAAATTGTTACAAAGTAAAGGTATTTGGCAAATTCACGTCTATAGTTAACTTCTCACTTGCTAAATTTTAATAAACTGCTTTTCCCAGGACTTAGTTGTCACTAGCTTAGTTTTACGTGTGTTTGGAATACTCTTGGGTGATTAACAAACACTATACAGCTATATAGCACATAGGTAACACAAAAATCTCAAATTGTCTTGGTATTTAGAATCAGAGAAAATAATGGGTGATGATTGCATATCTAAACATTCTTTTGCATAAGTGATCAGCATCTTTACTACCAGAAAGTCTTCATCACTCACATCTAGAAGTTTCATTTAACTGGAAGACTTGTATGTAGAATTTTCCCCCAAAACTCTCAGTGAGTGATCACATATACATTTTTGTGTCAAATGATCTTTTCAGTAGAAGATTCTCAATCTATGCCTTTGATTTACACTCCAGCATCTAATTCCTGAACTTCATATTTCTAATAGCCTGATACACATGCTCCACTGTGATATATAACTTTAAAAAGAGGAATTAGAGGTGAAAGAAAAGAAATTCAGCGAAGCACAAAAGTAATCCTGGGGGAGATAAAGAGAAGGAAGGTAAAACCTATCCAGGTCTTGAAAACATCTATATCTGTTAGAAAGAGTGAGAGAGCTGTGTTTTGTAGAAGAAAGCACAACAAACTTAGGGTGATGTGATCTGAAATGTTTTCGTTCCTCTAACATGAGGTCATCATGAGTTCTAATATTGTTCGTTCCTCTAACATGAGGTCATCATGAGTTCTAATATTGTCTGATTGAGACCATCCACTAGGTTTACATTTGGAAGTTTCTCATCAAAACTAACCAAAAGCTTCATCAGAATAAAAAGCTTCTACACAGCGAAGGAAACAATCAACAAAAGCAAAAGACAAAAAAAAAAAAAAAAAAAAAAGCAAAAGACAATCTATGGAATGGGAGAAGATATTTCCAAATGACACATCTGATAAAGTGTTAGTATCCAAAATATATAAGGAATTTATAAAACTCAATACCCAAAAAATGAATAATCTAATTAAAAAATGAGCAGACAACATGAATAGATTTTTCTCCAGAGAAGACATACAGATGGCCAAGAGACACATGAAATGATGCTCAATATCAATCATCAGGGAAATGCAAATCAAAACCACAATGAGATATCACCTCACATCTGTCAGAATAGCTAAAATCAACAACATAAGAAACAACAGGTATTGCTGAGGATATGTAGAAAGGGAACCCTCTTGTGCCTTTGCTGGGAATGCAAACGGGTATAGCCACTTTGGAAAACAGTATGGAGTTTCCTCAAAAAGATAAGAATAGGACTACCTATGACCCAGCAATTGTGGTAGCAGGTATTCACCCAAAGAATATAAAAATACCAATTCAAAAGGATAAAGGCACCAGGTGTTTATAGCAGCATTATCTATAATAGCCAAATTATGGAAACAGCCCAAGTATCATCAACTAATGAATGGATAAGGAAAATGTGGTGTATATATACAATAGAATATTACTCAGCCATAAAAAGAAGCAAATCTTGCTGTTTGCAATGATATGGATAGAACTAGAGAATATAATGTGAAGTGAAATAAGTCAGTCAGAGAAAAACAAATACCATATGATTTCATTCATCTGCGAATTTAAGAAACAAAACAAATGAGCAAAGGTGAAAACAAAGAGAGAAAGGTAAACCAAGAAACAGACTTTTAACTATAGAGAACAAACTGATGTTAAGAAGGGAGGTGAGTGGGGTAGCCCAGGTGGCTCAGTGGTTTAGCCCCTGCCTTCGGCCCAGGGCCTGATCCTGGAGACCCGGGATCAAGTCCCACGTCAGGCTCCCTGCATGGAGCCTGCCTCTCCCTCTGCCTGTGTTTCTGCCTCTCTCTCTCTCTGTGTGTGTGTGTGTGTGTGTGTGTGCCTGTGTCTCTCATGAATGAATAAATAAATAAAATTAAAAAAAAAAAGGGAGGTGAGTGGGTAGGATGGGTTAAATAGGCAAGGGGGATGAAGGAATGCACATTTTGTGATGAGCACCAAGTGGTATATGGAAGTCTGAATCACAATATTGTACACTTGACTAATATTACACTATATGTTCACCAACTGGAATCTGAACAAAAACTTTAAGGAAAAACCTACTAAAAGTTTAGATTCACCAAGTCCAAAACCAGACCCATAATATTCACCTCTTTCCCCACAAACTGATGAGTTAGCAATCCCCGATTTCCCTATTTCTCTTAATGACACACATTTTTCATTGTCAACTACATTCAGAATCTGAGAATTGTGTTTTACTTCAGTACCCAACTGTGATTATCCAGCTGTTAAAAACATAGATTCCATTCCTTACCACTGGCCCTAGTATCTAGCCTCATTTTGTGTAAGGCACTGAAAAGCTCTCAAACCATGCAGACAATCTGGAGCAAGAAACTTAACCCCAATTCACTTATCAGCAAGATCAAGAAGATAATAAGTAATTAATGCCTACAGGATTCTTGTGAGGATCAAATGAGAAACTGTGTGAAAGTATTTTGTAAACTGCAAAGCTCTGTGCATATTAAAAATGTAATTTAGTTGTTTCTCATGACAAGGGTTTTATTATTTTTTTATTGCCTTTACTACAACCTAATAGAGGTCTCATTACTAACTCAACAACTTCCCTGACCTCCTAACAAGTTTTTGCATTTACGTCTCTCCCTGAATCCAAGTCATCCTACAGATATTTTCCCCTAGCTCTGATCATGCTAGACTGTCCTTCGTTCATGATACAGAAACAA
Organism: Canis lupus baileyi; assembly: GCF_048164855.1. Classification (NCBI taxonomy): domain Eukaryota; kingdom Metazoa; phylum Chordata; class Mammalia; order Carnivora; family Canidae; genus Canis; species Canis lupus. The sequence goes on along the minus strand of NC_132862.1, from coordinate 14,948,574 downwards.
AATCTCTTCATGACTCCACAGTTCTGAGGGAATTCACTACATACTCTTGTCTATCAGAGGCCTTCCATCATATGGTCTTGACCTGCCTTTGTACATCTGTATTTTCCATTAATTCCTTCTAATACATTATTACTTACTCTCAACCAAAAGCCCAAAACAAAACTCTTCATTTTCTGGGTTCACAAAATCACTGCTTTTAAAATTCCCTCTCCTTTCAGATGAATCACTTATCATACTTTGTCATAAGGACATCTGGATACTTCCACTTGAATATGAACTTACCTTTTTTGGAAATTTAACAACACATTATACCCTTCTCAAGAAACATGCTCTTGCTACTATTTTGCTCCTGGGACTATACGTACACTCTGTAAGTACTGTACAGTTCTTCAATCCATGACCTGGATTATCAATCATTTTTTAATTACCTTGCAATAACTAGCATAAAGATCTGCACTTAATAGATGCTCAAAAAAACATTGGTTCAGTTTAATTGTATTGATCTTCAGTTCCTAATATCAGAAAAAAAAATTAATGGTTTCATCAACTAAGATTTTTTATTTTCCATTATACAGTGAGTTATCTTACAATGGTTCTCAACCCAAATCTGTATTAGGATGAACTAGGGAGTTTTTTCAAGCAATTCATATTTAGACTGTATCCCAAGCCTATTGAAGCAGTATCTAGGGAAGTATCACAGTAAGAAAAGGGCCCCCAAGTGTTTCTCAGGACACTCGAGCTGAGAACCACTGCTGTAAATGGCCCATAGTGTTTCTGGCAATAAGTGAAAAATACATTTTAGTCTTGATTACAGGAAAAGATCAAGGTTTTTTCTATTTCATAGAATGGAGGTGACATTTAAAATCATTCTAGAGGCATACAAAATATTCTTCAACATAAGCAAAGGGAAAACTCTTTTGAACATGAATCGAAAACCTTTTGGGATACAATTGATAAAACTACCTGTAGTCACAAATATGTTAATAAAGGCAACATTTTATCCAGTAACTTAGTGGTTAAAAATAATTACCATGAATGAGGAAAGAGGTAAACCTTCCTATTATTTCTCTTGAAAATACACATTTCTCATGTATGTTATAATATACATAAGCTGTTTTTTTTTTCAGACTAAAATTACAAACAGTGAAATAGTCTGAAGGATGGCATGAGATGATAATAAAAATGACAAAAACAAATAATGTTGTGTTGCTTCAGAGTTGAATTACTAAATATCTTATCTACAGAAGCATACAGCTCTCAAAATGGTATTTAAAACTGCTTCCTTTCTTTAGGAGACTGTTCTTTAGCAAACAGCATCTTTATAAGGAATTATTCTTGAATGTTTTGCATATACTAGAAACAGAGATGTTTTAATTTTAGGGACAGAAACTAAGGACCTATGAAGATGTTAATAGGAACTTGAATCAAAACCATTAGCAGTAAAGAAAGCAGTACCTTAATTTTTTTGGAGAATAAGTGCAATTAAGTTTCCTTTTTCTTATTGCTCAATGTTGAAATAGGATCTAGAATCCTACATATGGAAAATACAGATTGAATATGCATATGATTTGGATGTTTTTGTCTCTGCAACTAGTAAGACAAGAGTGTAACATATATTAGTTCAATGAATGAGAAAAAAATTAAAATGTGGTTTCTATAAAAATTAATTGGAAACTTGGAATAAATGGGCAATCTGTGAGCCAGTTTAACTTTTGCCACTTCATTCACACTACACCATATGATGCTTTTCTAGGTATATATTCTACTGGTTTGATTTTCACCATGTATAATCCAGGGGTATACACAAATATGTTCATGAAGCACTAATCCTAATAATAACTGAAAAAATGTCTCTCAGGGGCAGCCCAGGTGGTTCAGCAGTTTGGTGCCGCCTTCAGCCCAGGGCCTGATCCTGGAGACTTGGGATTGAGTCCCACGTCGGGCTCCCTGTATGGAGCCTGCTTCTCCCTCTGCCTGTATCTCTGTCCCTCTCTCTGTGTCTCTCATGAATAAATAAGTAAAATCTTTAAAAAAAAAATGTCTCTCAGTATTGGAATGAACAAATCTCACAACTTAATGTTAAGGAAAGCTAGACACAAAAGAGTACCTACTATGCAATTCCATTTATATAAAGTTCAAAAACAGTCAACACTAAGGCATTAAAAAAAAAAGTCAGGAAAATGGTTACTTGGTAGGGGGGGCCATAATAAATGGAAGAAGGAAGAAGAAGGATTCTGCAATGCTAGTAAAACCATTTCTTGATGTGGGTGCTGAATATACATGGTATATTTCATTTGTGAAAATTCATTGAGCTGCATATTTATGATTTGTGTACTTTTCTATATTACATTAATATTGACTTAAAAAGCTTATTTTTAAAAAGGACCCTCTTTGCTCCATCTCTTATTATGTTTGGAAAGAACTTCCAAATTCAGAGATTATTTCTTTTCTTTTTTTTTTTTTTAAGATTTATTTATTTATTTATTCAGAGAGAGAGAAAGAAATTGAGAGGCAGAGACACAGGCAGAGGGAGAAGCAGGCTCCATGCAGGGAGCCCGACGTGGGACTCAATCCCGGGTCTCCAGGATCACACCCCGGGCTGCAGGTGTCGCTAAACCGCTGCACCACCAGGGCTGCCCCCAGAGATTATTTCATAGTTTTTTATTTTTTTCTCTTTGTGTTTTATTCTTTCTGTTAATCTGGAAATGTTTTGGTCAATAATATGCGTTTTGATTAACTCTTCAGTAAATTTAAATCTTATACATAATTTCAAATCATATAAAAGGCTCGATTGGTTTTTATCCAATGTATGATTATTCCTATTCTCATTCTAAGTTAAAACTTGGTTGGCCTTAAAAAAAAACAGCTTTCTTTCCTAGCAGATCTCTACGTCAATTACTGCAGAATACTGGGTTCTGATAGTTACAGATTTTAATACTAAATCATGTCTACAGACCAAATTAAAAAGTAACATTTTCAGGTAATTTGAGTTCTTTTTCTATGCTACAGGGGAGCAACTTTTGCCACCCCAAAATGTGTCTCTTTAGCATGTGGATTATTTTAGGCTGATTCTTTTCTTTTTCTTTTTTCTTTTCTTTTTTTTTTTTTTTTCCTGATGCTTTTCATTATCACAGAACACACCACCTGCAATGTGTGCAAAGAAGAAATGAGGGGTAGAAGGAGAGGTCAAAATGGGAAAAAGGCTGGATGGGCAATTTCACTTCTTCTCTTTCATCTTGTCCTTCTCATTCATAGCCAGGATCATCATTAGTTTTCTGAAGAGGGTAATGAAATCTAAGAAGACGTCAATGCAGTGCCAGATACAATCCTTATCTACATTTTCAGCCTTTTCAATAATGAGTTGAGTACCAAAAAGGACAAAGCCACACATGACCACCAGCCCCACATACGGGTTTGCCTGGGAAAGCCAAATGGATCCAAAGAAAAGGTTCCCCAGGGAAGATAAGAGCATCAGACTCATGGCTGACATCAAGACACCTCCCAGAAAGAGGTAGCTCTGGCACCTGGCATAGAGGGCAATCAGGGTGAAGCAGGTAAAGATCACTGCTGTGCCCATGAAGGTGGTGGGAAGAATGCTGGGGTTGATGACAATGCACAGCTCCAGAGCAGGGCTCAGGCCAACTCCTGTAAGGAAAGCAAATCCAGCAAGAAGTCCCAGTCTTCTTGCTCAGTTTCATGGCTATGAGGTGTTGCCATTAGGCAAATCATCAACCCCAGGGAGCCCAAGGCAGAGAACAAGCCAGCCTGAAGGAAATGAGTGACCACATGGACACAGACCCCTGCAGCCACCACAAACATACAGAGGGCAAAACTGGCATAGACCTTCTTCAGGTGCTGCTGTGTCGAGGGGGTTATGTGGGAAAATTTTAAGAGTGCATCAAAGTTGATCTTCCGATCAAATATGTTCATGATGCCAGAGACACAGCCTCCGCTTGGCCTCTTAGAAACCTACATAGTTCTACCACCGGATGCGCTTCTAGGCAGATTATTTTCAAGGAACAGAATTCTCAGGAAGAACCTCTGACCTTCCACCTAATTGCCTAAGAGGATTTAGATAGAGGACCTGCTCTAGGAAGGGAATTGTCACCACAGATTATTATATTATAATACGAACTAGGTATCGTAAAGGGAGGGAGGAACTTTTAGCAAAGTCTGTTTGTTAAAATTCATCCTGTGTCTCAATGGTTTCTGTCGGGCCAGCAAACATGTCTTACCACACATTTATTCTTTTCCTATTCCTGTGAATTAGTCTTTTTCCCTTTGAAGTCCCAGACCTCTACCCACTTACTTCTCCTTAGCTCTGAATGGCATATAAGCCTCAATTGCCTGGCTGCCTATGGATCTCATAGTCTTATGGAGCTCCCCCATGTATGTAGTTACATTTATTTTTCTCTTGTGAAGGACGCCTGTGTGGCTCAGTGGTCAAGCATCTGTCTTCATCTCAAGGTGTGGTCCCAGGGTCCCAGGACTGAGTCCCACACCAGGCTTCCCTAGAGGAGGCTGCTTCTCCCTCTGCCTGTGTCTCTGTCTCTCTCTCTCTGTGCCTCTCATCAATAAATAAATAAAATCTTTTAAAAATAAAATAATTTTCTCTCAGGAGTCTGTCTCATGTCAATTTAATTCTTAGACCAGCCAAAAGAATCTTTAAGAGTAGAGGAAATTTTTCCTTCCCAACAATACCAAAATGTTAATCCTAATTCACCAATGATGGCACTGGAGGTACAAAATTATTTATATTTTTTATAATTTATATTTATATTTATATTTAATTAATTTATATTTAATTAACTTTATAAAAGTTAATTCTATACTAATGAATTCACACCAGTGACAATAATGGCATGATTTCATTTATTCCTTAGAGATGCTGGAGTTGGAAACTGACTGTATATGGTAGCTGAGGGCAAAGGAAGGGTCAATATAATTATGATCTTTTCAAGTCTGTAAACCTGGGATTATAGTAATGCCTGGAGATAATACTCAAGGGTTCTAAATCCAGTAGAGTCAAACCTGGGATTATGGTAATGCCTGGAGATAATATTCAAGAGGTTTAAATCCAGTAGAGTCAAAGTAAATGTAAAAATACAAAAACATATGTCTACTCATCCAGTGTACACGGTGAGTCTACTCTAAACCTATTGTATACTCTTCACTCTTGAGTCTCTTGTGTGCTTCCTACTACCCCAGTTTCCAAGGACATTCCCCAGGGCTTTCCAGGCCACCCTGTAATCCAACAATGAAAGGCTGACCCTAGCAAAGAAAAGGGTTTCTGGGACCTACTTCTATTATAAGCCCTCATCTATTTTGTGTGTGGATAAACATTTTGAATATCTCCTCTGGTAATCTCATGATGGAATAAAACCTATGAGAGGAAAGGTAGATGAATGATGAAATTAATGATTAATTCAAGTAGGACATAAATAGGTTTGGTCTCTTCTTTGTAAAATAAAGAGTTAAGTCTAAGAGCCCTAGGGACTCTAATATTACCTTATATTATAAAAACTAGAAATTAACTTACATTCCAAATTTGACTTTACTTTCTAATAGAGGCAAATAAAATGGTAAGGTGATCATAAGTCAAAATTTACACTGTAAAGTGTATTTGTTGATTTGAATTTGATAATTGTGCTGTTTAGTCAGTGAAAATCATCAGTACTTGAGCATTGAATAAAGCAGAAAAAATAATTAATCTGTGTGATGAGAAGATCATAGATATGTGAATATAAAATCTAAGATGTCAGGAAATGGTAAAAAAGAGAGAAAATGACAGATGAATTAATTATTCACTGAAGTTTTACTATAGAAATATCATCACCAATATTCAAGACAATTTCATAATTTCAAGTACAGAGTGGAAATGAAAGGATAAATAACTAACATTGATGGAGGACTGTGTGTTCACCAGAAAGACAACAGAGTTATTTCAAATACCCTCTTCCATAATATTGAAATAACATACTAAGAAGCTAATACATTCAACTACATTATAATACTATAACTTCCATTGTAAGAAATAATAAGACAAAACAAAGTCCTTGACCTCAGAGAGTTTACAATTTAAGATGATAGACAAGGCAGAAACAAAATTTCAGCATAAGTCATAATATTCTAGACAGGGTAATAAGCATTCCTAAACGGCAAACACAAAAAACAGAGGGATTAAATGAGTTTAGAGGTATAGGGAAAGCTTTCAGACAATTGATAGCATTTAGACTGAACCTGAACAGGGACGCCTAGTAGCTTAGTGGTTGAGCATCTGCCTTTGGCCCATGGTGTGATCCTGGGGTCCTAGGATCGAGTCCCTCATCTGGCTCCCGGAGAAGCCTGACTATGTCTCTGCCTCTCTCTGTGTCTTTCATGAATAAATAAAATCTTAAAAAAAATAATAAATTGGGCCTGAACAGAAAGCCAACAGGCAAAAATTAACACAGAAGTGGAAGGATATACAAAATGTATTAAAGAACACTAAAATATATTTGTGTAAAGATTAGAGATGTGTATTTTCACTAACCTGGCAAACTGTTTAGCACATCAGAAATGCTCAGTAACAGTTTCTTCCAGAATTAATGAAGTTTCTATTAGAACATAAATAGAGACATAGAGACATACAAAAATAAAATTTTGATTCCCACATTAGGTATCAATATATATAAATAATTAAATGAGACTTTAATGAAGGTTAAGAATTGTATACTGAAGGGAAAGGGGACAAGAGAGGACAAAACCCATTCCACAAACTATCTAAATTTGTTGGAGGTGGGGAGTAAAAGTAGCATGTCAGTAATTAACATGTGGATTATGAAATTCCATTTATCAACATTTTTGAAAAGTCTCAAAGAAGGGACACCTGGATGGCTCAGTGGTTGAGCATCTGCCTTTTGGCTCAGGGTGTGATCCCGGATTCCCGGGATCAAGTCCCACATCAGGCTCCTTGCATGGAGCCTGCTTCTCCTCCCTCTGCCTGTGTCTCTGCCTCTCTTTCTGTGTCTTTCATGAATAAATAAATAAAATATTTTTTAAAAAGTCTCAAAGAAGTGGTGGTTACGGGAACAAGAAAACAGGCTGAATCTTGTCTATTGAATACACATTTAGGACCTTCAGGTTACTGCAAGCAAGAAGAGGGCTAAATCTTTCTTTTAGGGAAAGATTAATTAGAATAAGTGAGGAAATTTAAAATAAATAAGACAAATATTAAAGGTTTATACATGCTCCTCCTAAATGAGTTCTAAATGTTTTAGACTACTTACAAGTAAGTTCTTGAGTGAAGCACTGGATCAAGAATCACTGTTATTTCACACCATGATGATGCATAATTGCAGAAATAAAACACCAAGTGTGTTTATCAAATATCTTCAAAGGTATTTATCTGGCATTTCACAGATAAATGAAGATTGCACTTTCTTGTAGTAAGTGTCACCATTTAAAATGACTCCATGAGATACAATGCCAAGTGCTAATAATGAAACTTTTAGTCTCCTTTCTCATCCGACTTCAACAGTCAAATTTTATGATTGGCAGTTCACTAGTTCAGCCTTTTCATCAAATCATCTTCCGGGAGACAGAGATCTACTCGGTGGCCCATTTACAATCAGACCCACATTAAAGCCACATGGTTTTAATGCAGAGCTGTTCTGTTAATGCTCCCTGAATTTTAAATTAAGCTACAAAGTCAGCTGAAGCTACTTCAAGCAATTGAAGCTTTTCAAAGATACCACCACTGATTGCTTTGTAACCCAGACAAGTCAGTTTCTCAGCACTTCAGCTTTTCAATTGTTAAAATGAGGTTTAAATAGTCTTTCTTCACATCCCTTGACGAAATGGTGGGAATTATGGAGATGATTTTAGTAAAGTGGTTTAACTTGTTGAAAATTGGTACATTTACACTGATTATTCATACCAAGGTCAAGCAATGTCTCTGCACTCTCAGACCACTGCCAATGTGTTTAAAAAAAAAAAAAAAAGACAAATAACTGTATTTCCTCTGTTCCAAATTAGCTCAGGATACCCATTTTAATGTCAACTGGTTACTTGCTCAACAGCATTGCCAAAGTTTTGTATGCTTCACAGATGCACAAGATGTTTGTTACAGAATTAATTTCAAGTTGATGAACTGAGTTGAACATACCATTAGATTTCTGACCCAAGATCACACCACTTCCTGAAGTTCCTAATCTATGAATGTAATTATAACCTCAATTATCTGAAGTGCCCTAGCTAGTAAAACAAAATGTGATTGTAAGCAAGTAAACACTGTCAAGCATTGCTTACTTAAATTTTTGACTGAAATATTCTCTCTAATCGAAAGATCAGACTACTTTATTGGTTTACCATGTTCAAATTGATACAAAAGGGCAGCCTGGGGTGGCTCGGTGGTTTAGCACCTTCGGCCCAGGGCATGATCCTGGAGACCCCGGATCGAATCCCATGTCAGTCTCTGCATGGAGCCTGCTTCTCCCTCTGCCTGTGTCTCTGCTTCTCTCTCTCTCTCTCTCCTCTCTCTCTGTGTTTCTAATGAATAAATAAAAAAATAAAAAAATTGATACACAAAATAATATAGATATCTGACCAGTTTTTCCCCACTTTATAAGGGGACACCTCTAAATTTCTATGAAATACAGACAAAACGGATTTAAAATTAAAACAAATAATTGATAAAGTTACTTATGATATATATTTTGTATAGATTTATTAAGCTCCACATGATGCTATCCAGTACAGCAGTTGCCAAAGAGATGTTGCAATAGGGCATTTGAAATAGAGCTACCCTGAATGCAGTATGTTGCAAGCATAGTGTACACACCAGATTTCAAAGATTTAGTATAAAAAATGTAAAATGTCTCATTAATAACTCTATATTGGTTCCATATTAAAATAATATTTTGCATATATAGAAATATATTATTACATCAGTTACATTGGTTTATTTTTAGTTTTTAATGTTGCTACTAGAAAACTTTTAATTATATATGTGATTTGTATTATATTTATACTAGACAATGCTGGTATAGCTGTCAAAAAAAAAGTGGGAGGAATCCACCGAGTAAATCAACTTTTCTAAATAGAGGAAACAAAAATTCTCAATCTAGACAGAGAATTTAAAAATTGATACATGTACAAGATTTATGACAGGTACTAAAGATGACAGGAAGACAAAGAATAGGAAACAGCTGCTGATAATGACATCATATCATGAAATATAATGAACATCAAATCATATTCACTGTGATTTAAGGAAAGAATATCTACATTGGGAAATCATGTCTAATAAACAAAAATACATGTAAAAGTATAATAACTGTATATTATTATAAGCACATGTGACCACAAGCTGGATACCAACTTGTGTAACAATCCACATAGTGACTAATATTATTGCATTATAGAATTAATATCTGATTTTATGGCATTTATGCATCATTGTAATTAGAGATCAGTGTGCCTTTTCAGTTTCATAAACTATATTATTTAGTAAAACGTCTATCAAAAATTATTTAATCATGATTTTAATTTTGCTTTTTATATGTCTTTCTCTAACATGATTATGCTACCACTGAAAAGGCTAATTAGTGCACACAGATTATATAAAACTGAAATTTCTTACATTAAAATATGGGCCTATATCCTAGATTAAGAAGCATTGTACCCCAACATTAAAAAATTATTAAATCAGTTATAAAATTACAATGCATTCCCTCAATTATTCTGCTAATCATTTAATCCATCTCCGAGGAATATTTAAAGTTCCCCCTAACAATCCTTCCCCTCCCATCTTCATCCTCTTTTATTGTCAGATAGTCTTGAACTTCCCAGATCTGCTTTTGAACATGCTGTCACTGATGGTATATTGAAGTGAAATTCAAAAATAAATCAACATAGGATGTACCATCACCAATCTTCTCCCCAAATAGGTAAAGATTTAATGACAAGACTTTATAAAATCTCAGTATCTAAATATTTTCTTTCCATCTAAGTTCATATTCTCAAAGATAAATCATTGTATATTGAAAAAAAAAATTCCCCAATCTAATGGCTCAAACCTTCACTTCTTTTTTCCGGTTTAGCCTTCACTTCTTGTAACTACATTTCATAATTCCCCCATTTTTTATTTCTTTCTCTCTCTTGCTCTTATTCTCACTCTACCTCTTATTTTCATAATCTAAGACAGCTCTTTTCTACAATTCACTGGCTCTTTAAATAGCTATCAGGATTCTCTCAAAATCTTTAACATTCATTTCTCTCTACCTAACTTTCTGTTACGTAAGACTTGCTACCTGGAAATGTGTCCTCCACGTCTCTAGGTAATAGAAAATGTTATGTAATGACATACTTATGTTAAAAGGTTTCCTAAATAGTCCTTGCATTCTTCTTAATTACATTATCAGCTACCAAAGACTCATAGAGTAAGACCAATGTCCAAATAATACCAATGTCCAAGGGAAGCCTTTTATTTAACTGCCAGAATTTAAAATTATGTTATGGAAATATAGTATATTAGTCATGAGTGAATTGTTGGAAGTATAGTGCTAGAGTTCAAGTCCTGGCTCCACCATTTATTAGCTGTGTGACCTTAGGTACCTTACTTTGTTGCCTTGATTTCTCTATCTCTAAAATGGTATTAATATAGTACCTATCTCTTATCGTGAAAATTACAAAACAAAAAACATGAAAAATTCCAAGATAATTCTGACCTCCAAAACTATTCAAAATTTTTGTGGCTCAGATGTAGACTGGAGACACAAGGAGAGTGATAAAATCTTACTTTTCAAAACAGCGCAATAAAATACCTACAATGTCTGCAAATTTATCATTAAAGGTCATAGATGCAAATGAAATCTGAATTTATACCATTCATTTCATACTATTCAAATCAAAACCATTTCCTTAATTTCCCAAACTTACTAGGGAAAGGCTAGTAATTCTGCTCATTCTCAATTAAAATTTAAAACAGGGAAGGTGATATAAAGCACAAAGTCCTATTTTACTCAGATTGTTACTATTTCTTTTTCTATTATTTCTTTTTTTTTTTTTTTTTTTTTTTTTTTTTTATTTATGATAGTCACAGAGAGAGGGAGAGAAAGAGAGACAGGCAGAGGGAGAAGCAGGCTCCATGCACCGGGAGCCCGATGCGGGACTCGATCCCGGGTCTCCAGGATCGCGCCCTGGGCCAAAGGCAGGCGCCAAACCGCTGCGCCACCCAGGGATCCCTTTTTCTATTATTTCTGAGGTGCAAAACTCCTTTTCTCAGTGCATAAAATTTAATGAAACAGTGGACTATGTCCTATAGGATTGCTTTCTTCTATGAGAAAATATAATGTTTTCTACTGAGATTTCTCCAGAATGCATATAGAATTCTTATAAAGGAACTCTATTTAATTAATTAATTAATTAATGTTACAGAAATATAAATATCTGTGGTGGAACACGGATTGTCTTTCAGAGTAACTTCCAAGAGGGTTAAGATGCTTTAGCACAGTCATGCTTGGGGTATCATACGAAGATAGAACTCAATTATTTGGTAGAGCTGAAGTGTAAGATAGTATCCTCATTCCTCTCTCCATCCTCCCTTATCATCCATGAAAAGGAGAAAATACTAATTGGGCCAAATTCCAAGGCACAAATTGAACTCTGTGTGCAAACGAATACAGGTCAAATGTCACATACATACTTCTGTGTGGCTCTCCAATTAGTCATTTTCCTACCTAGGTAGCAGAAGGGATGTCCCCCTCAGGACAGTCCAAACATCTCAGAGAAACTTGTTCCTATATTAAGAAGAGTGCTCAGGTATTCAGAAACCCTAACGCTTTGGGCTAGGCTTCTGACCTATATAAAATGCACTGAAAAAGGCCTTGCTCAGATCTTGAGCTTCAACCTTACACTTCAACTCCATTTTTTCAGAAAATTTTGGAGTACAGGGCATTAGCCAAGCAAAATTAAGTGTGCTTTACTTTTCCTCTTGTCACACATGCTCCCCTGGCATCTGTACATTCTGTCTCTTTAAGAATGACCTGCAGAGGCAGCTATATAGGGCAAGATGAGATGTGAGCATTTCTGGGTCCCTTGGCTTAACACCATTTGAAAACACCTCAAAGCAGTGGAAATAGTGGAAAACTAAAGAAAAATTAGTGAGTCCACTCTCTTTTAGTATTTAACATCACTGTGACATGCAGAGGGAAACCATGATTTTGGAGCTCTGAATATTTATTTGTATTGGCAACCACCAGATATAGTTCCAGAGTGGAGAGTTTCGCTTTTTTTTGTTTGTTTGTTTGTGAGGTATGTGTCTTTTTTTAGGGGGGACAGATACTCAGGTACCCATTCAGGCTCCCATGAGTGACATGGGATAAAAAGTAAGAGGAATCTTCAGAGATGATGAGACATAGACATTTCAGAATCACTACTATGAATATATACTACAAGACATCTGTAAGGTATACAATGAAAAATCATCAAGTCCTAGTTGAAAATCTGTACTATATTATAGAAATGAGGAAGACCACTATTTTATTCTCTGAGTTGAAAAATTACACTAATTCATGTAAGAGCTTTCAGTAACATTTGGAAAAATAGACAAAATCTGCAATCTTAAGATTAAAGTTAAAAAATGTGCTCATTTCAGTATACTTCTTCAAGCATAGTAAGTTTCAAAAGCAAGAATAAAAGAAAAGACATTGTCTTACCTCCCATCTCGATCCCAGTCATACACCTCTACTTTGATTGTTCTGTCCAGAGGGAAAACATACCCATAAAGTTACTTAGTAAGATTAAAAAACATCATTGATAATTAAAAAATAAGTCATAGATTTTCTTAGGTGAAATATATGCTTATAGTTTTTACAAAATAGTTTAATGTTGACTGTTGATTTTATTACTATATTTTGATTTATATCTTAAAATATCTTTTCAAATCTTATTGAAATCCTGCAGGATTTCTCAGTCTTAGTTAGCATGGATCCCCATCACATGGAGGGCTTCTCAAAACGTGAATTGTTGGACTTCATGCCCAGAGTTCCTGATTCAGTAGGCTTAGGTTGGGGCCTAAGAATTTGAATTTCTACAACAGGTACTGCTAATCATGAACCACATTACAAGAACCACTTTGTTAAAGAAACAATTCAGTTAAATAAAGTTATGATCTCTTTAAATGAATAAAATGACAGCCAACTTAAGTTTTAAAGTAAATTTAATGACATGCTAATCAACAGTTGCTTCTATGATATTAGTTAATAATTCTATTAGTTAATAGAATAAATTTGCATTTTTCTAATATTCAGGTAACATGATAAATAAAATAATAAAGAGATCGGATTTTTACTTTCAATTTATTTTCTTTTCTTTCAGGGTGTCTCTTGTATATTTACTTATTCCACCCTAGAAAGATAATACCAAATGCAAGCATTGAGGCAATTAAAATTCTAGAGTAATTTTTGAATAATATATTAAAAGAAACTAATATTTAATCTATTTTTAGCATTTTGCATATTTTAGTCTTGGAAAATCAATCAGTTCACCAAACTTTAGTCAAATTTTCCCTCTTCCCCAAATCATCATGGATTAAGAAAAAAGTTATTCAAAAAAATTCTGAATAAATCATCTATGCCAAGCTAAATACACATTCACATAGGTAAAGAAGACACCTTAATTTTTTAAAAGTTTAGATTCTTAGATACAAATTCTACAGTAAATATCCAAAATTCTCCAAAAAGTTGTCATTTATTTTACCTGTCATAATCACCATTACATAATGCTCTGACCGAGATCTTGAATGCTTGCCATACAGGATTTAGAGTATTTTTGACAACTTCTGTTTTATGACAAATTGTAAAACTGTAAAAACAAACAAAAAAGGGTATTCAGTTATTTTCATAATTCGATTATGATATATTGCTTTAGTAGTTATTTTTCTCTTTCCGTTTGTGTAGAACGAATGTTGTGAGTCTCCCTGTGGCTGGTATGTGACTTAGTAAAAATAGACTTGTGGTTTTAAAACTTTAAAGATAAGCTCACTACAATATAAACCAATGAGATTTTGCAATAAGTTTATGAAAAATAATCTTTTGCAGATTCAATAAATTCTAAAGCTGCTTTATAAATGATCTCTATAAAAATTGTGATGACATATTACAATAGTGAAAAATATCTCTGGCTAAGAGGTCATTGGCATCCTCAACAAAATTACCTTGTCGTAGAGTTGGGGACAAAAATTTGGTTGGGATGGATTTAAGACAGAGAAGAGAAACAGAGACAAAGTGTGTAAAGAATAAATTTGAGGAATTTAGCTATAAAGAGAAAGTGCAGATAGCTTCAGGGGTAGATTAATCCATAGAAAGATTTGTGGTTTTGTTTCAAATTCTTCACTCCAATATTGAAGGAAAAATAGCAAGACTATTTTCTAGAAAAGATACAACAGATAGGAAACAATTTATGACACATAAGAGAAAGAGAAGAAAGGCTGAGGCAATGTCCTTAAGTAGAGGAAAGTGCTTGAGATCCAGGGCATCAATGAAGGAGTCAACCTTGGGAACCTTCAAGAAGGCAGAGTATATGGGAGATGCTATGATGGGATCATGAGAAAGTTCTCCAATTGCTTCGATTTTTTTTTCTTTGATTTTCTTATGAAATGAAAAGCATGATCCTCAGTAAAGGAAGTGGGCAGAAGTGGTGAAGTGTCTCAGAGAGGGGAAAAGCTGATGGATTAAGCAAAAAGTAAGATTCCTGGAGAGGCCCAAGGGCTCCATTTAAGATAAACATCATGAATTTATAGTGAGAAACTCAGTTTATGGTTCCTAAACTGTTGGCTCTATAGATCTAAAGAATACACAATGAGAAAAAATCCATGTAGTGGTAAAGTTGGTTCTCTGATTCAAATTTCAGTATTGTTTCTACCAAACCATTAAATCTCCATACATGGATCAGCTCCTGAAAATGTTCTGGCCTAATGTAAATACATGTGGCAGTTCACGAGCTACAAAATGATTTTGGTCAGAATGATATGCAAACCCAGTCCTCACTAAGACCTTAGTAATGTTTTCCAAACACTGGGACACCTGTAACAATCATGAACATGAGGATATTACATAAGGACCATAATGACCATACCGTACCTAACATCCACAAGAAAATACTCTCATTTTGAAAAGACTCCGAGTCCATTTTCCTCCTCTCAAGCAAGAAGAGTCTATTTCTATTAAGAGATCAAACAGAAAGATAAAAAAGATCCACTATTCATTAAAGATTTATGCCATGAGTGCCATCCTCTTCCCTGGTAGTATCCTTGTCCAATTACAACAAACTCTTGCTGCTAAATGGACAGAGCTCAAGAGAATGTATCTGTGGGCAAAAGCTCTCAGAGTTGACTCGTCCAAACAATTTAGGGGCAAAAGGCATGAAAAGAAAGATTGAGAACAGACTGAGCAGACTCAGAAAGGGTTATCATATAGTATCTAAAACAGAAGAAAAATAAATAAATAAATAAATAATAAATAAATAAAACAGAAGAAAAACAATGGAAATAAAAGAGGAGCAGAAAGGGAACAAACAGAAGGAGTCAAATGAGAAAAGATAGTACACAAAAATATTTTTAAAAAATTCATAGGGACAAAACTATATATATAGTTGACCTTTGAACAATGCAGGGGTTAGGGGCATGGGTCTACCACACAGTCAAAAATCTGCATTTAAGTTTTCACTCTCCCCAAACTGGACTACTAGTAGCTGACTGTGACCAGAAGCCTTACTGGTAACACGAACAGTCAATTAACACATATTTTGTATGTTATATGTATTATATACTGTATTCTTGCAATAAAGTAAGCTAGAGAAAAGAAAATGTTATTTTAAACAATCTTAAAAAAAAATCGAGGTGTAAGTGGACCTGTGGAGTTTAAACCCATTTTGTACAAGGTCAACAGTACTTTTTTTTTTTTTAAAGACTTTATTTATTCATTCATGAGACAGAGAGAGAGACAGAGAGAGAGGGAGAGAGAGAGAAGCAGGCTCCCCTCAGGGAGTAGATAATAGAACAATCAACTGACCATCTTCAAATGAACATGTTCAACAAAAAAAATCTATTGACTTTTTGGCCCTTTTATTCATGATTAAATCAAAACTTCTATTATATTCTTCATATCACCAGCCATAATAATTAAATACTTTTTTTTTTTAATTAAATACTTTAACACTTGAAACATTTGCTCTTAAGTGACTCACCTTGGCAAGTTATTTATTTATTGCTGCATAAATATAACTGCATATATATTATAAATAGTATTATAAGAAAAATATTTTTATTAAATAGCCTCATTAAAATAGTTTAAATGAAACCATTTGCCAAAAAACAGGTATTTCAAGGGAAAATGATTACCTAATTATAAATACAGTTTAAGTTGCTAAATAAATGTGACAACAAGAAAATAAATGTATAATCATGTATTGTTAAAGATTTTTAGTAATGCTCCTAGGAAAAATTAAGTTTTTTCTCTATCTTATAAAACAAGCTTCAAACAAGGCAACAGACAATTTTTGAAACAGCTTCATATTCAAATAAATATTAGCAACAAAACTAAAATCTTTGCAGCTAAAAACAGAGACACATAAAAAGTAAGGAGTAAAAGCACTTTTACTCATTCAAAACTCATGAAAACAAAACATAAATATACATAAATACACTCATATATATGCTTTAAAATATATATTTGGATATAGATGGTGACCTAGTTTTCTGTGTGTACATATAAGTGGAAAGTTTTCTGAAATGAGACTCACGAAATTTTAGCAACAGTTGTTTTTAAATGCCTTGCAATTTTTTTTATTAATTATACTTTTTCAACATTTACATTTCATTTAATGAATAAATCCACTTTAATAAGCATAATAAGTATAATAAATTTTCATAAATAAACCTCATCAGTAATATTACATGTGTGAGAAACTGAAATTCTATAATTGTACAACAAATATTTATAAACAAAACTAATAAAAACAAAAACAGAAAATTGAGAAAACAAGAAAACAAGTAGTTCAGAAAGGAAAAGACAGCATTGTGACTAGAAAATCCTGAACCACTCATTAATAGAGAAAACTGAATGACTGGTTTGTGATTAATTACGGAAATGATTAATTTTTTTATTGCCCAATATTTTCCACATGGGTAAAAGTAGTGTTCAGATGCAAATACTACTCTGACATTTTTACCACAAACATAGAACAGAAGTAGGAAAAGTGCAATAATAACCAACAGTTTCTGTGTGAACAGTAGTTTGCATCAACAATCTCACAATAAGTAAAGCATCATTTTATCCTGCCCAGTGTATTCACTCTAAATAGCAAACTTTCTACTTTTATGTAACATTTTATATACTTATTACATAATATTAACATGTATAATTTCATTTGTAAGTGTAGCAGTAGTAACAGGTTTTTTTTTTTCTCTCTCTTCCCTTCATTTTTAACCTTAAAATAACATTTTTCCCTTTTAGCTAATATTTTATTGCATACAGTTAAGGAAAACTTATACATTAAAATTAATAATAATAACAGTTAACAATTACATTTTAGGTACTAAGCATGCTTCTGTTTTTTCGTGCAGTAACTCACTGTCAACAATACTGTGAAGTAGCTATGATTATTAGCCCATTCTACAGATGAGGAAACTGAGTCACATATGGGTTAAAAAAACTTGCCTATGGTTTCATAGCTATTAAGTAGCACAGTCATGATTGAAATCTAAGTGATAGAACCTTGGCCCATAATTTTACCACTAACCTTTCCCACAGATACAGTACAGCATGAATCACAGAAATAATAAAACATATTTAATGGTAGAATTGAACATATTATATTATACTTTATAACTCATGGGTACAATCTCAAATCACACAGAAACCAGTTTAATCTTGACGACTAAAAATACTCAAATTAGAAAATATCAGTGAGGGTGACAAAACATGAGAGACACCTAACTCTGGGAAATGAACAAGGGGTAGTGTAGGGGACGTGGGCAGGGGGTTGGGGTGACTGGGTGATGGGCAGTGAGGGAGGCACTTGGCGGGATGAGCACCAGGTGTTATGCTATATGTTGGCAAATTGAACTCCAATAAAAAAATAAATTAAATAAATAAATAAAAATACTCAAATTACTAAAATGTAATGAAAAATGTTATTGCATGCTAGACAAATATTATTGGAAAAAAACCTCTCAAACCCTGCAGTATAAAAAGCAACCCATAAAATCCTAATTCTTCTCCAAGAAAATGATTTAAGACTTCAATTTTATAACTAAACACATTAGTTTTAGTGTTTGAGATTTCCACAAGAATATAATTCTTCGGTACTATTAAGGCAATATTATAATTTTAGGGAAAATACAGAGGAGAGGTTTCTTTGAAGCTGACAATCATTCATTTTAAATATACAAAACATATAAAATGCTTGTAAAATTACACATTGTTATTTAGATGCAAAATCAAATCAATTTTTAAAATACCAAAATATTTTACTGTTTATCAATTTACTGAGCTTCTGTGAGAAAAAAATAATAGTTCAAGTATCATTCTTACTAGAGAGTAAAAATACATAAAAGATAAATCTACCTGCCATCTTCATTACTTCGATAAAATACAAGAAAAGGATCTGATTTTCCAAAAAAGTCCTTCTTGTCCAATTTGTTCGCACAAAATTGCATCAGAACAGCATCCTACAGACAAAATTAATAAAATATCTCAAAACCTGGGTTATAAATAACTAGAAACTGCAGATCACAAGCAAGACTTGACAAGAAAACAAATTCACCACTTTAATGCAAATGGCCAAGTGTGCAAGAATCTCAGACAACATAAAATTACTTTTTAAAGGATTGTGAGACTAAAAAATTGACTCTGGAAGTTTTGTTCTTGTCAGAGAACTATTACTTTTTAAAAACCTCTAACATTTCTCCCTGGAAAAGTGATACTAAGTAGATAATATAGGTATCCAATATTGCAATACAAGAACTTCATTCCATCTCCAATTATTCAAGTACACACTTTTAAAACATAAGTATTTTTTAATTTCTCTGGAAATAATTACTAAGCATCAATTACATATCTACCATGTATTAGATGTTAATATATCTTTGCTCATTAAATGAAGTGCAAGACAGATAGAGACTGACCACAAAGTTTGCAATCTGAGGGGGGGGGGGATACTTTTATTTATTTATTTATTTATTTTAATTTTTATTTATTTATGATAGTCACACACAGAGAGAGAGAGAGAGAGGCAGAGACACAGGCAGAAGGAGAAGCAGGCTCCATGCAGGGAGCCCGACATGGGATTCGATCCCGGGTCTCCAGGATCGCACCCTGGGCCAAAGGCAGGCGCCAAACCGCTGTGCCACCCAGGGATCCCTTATTTATTTTTTTAAAAGATTTTATTTATTTTATTCATGAAAGACACACACAGAAAAAAGGGTTCCTTTTAAATTATACACAAGTCCATCACAAAGTCTTAAATGATAATTCCTATTATACTGGGTTTCAAGGAAAGTAAAGCACTTCCATGCTTATCTGTAGTTTATGACTTTGGATGTTAATTTTTATGCCAAACACATCACAAAATTTTTATCGGTGCAAATATTTAAGCACTCATAAGCTACACAGTTTAGCTTATAAGTAAACAAGTTGTAGTATCATAAATTGAGGAAGTTAAAACTGTTCAATTACATAGGATGAGCACCTTTAAGAGATGGAAAATATATGGTAATTTAACAATTAAAATCAGTATCTTGGATTTGTTTTTGTTTTTTTTTTGTTTTTGTTTTTTTTTAACTGAAAGGAGATGCTAACAATTTTAGAAAGAGATGGAGGGTCAAAGTAATTCAGATTCAATCAAGAGGTTGCAGTTTTAAATACTATTTAGTGGAAGTGTCGACTAAAAGGCACTCTCTTATTCAGCACTTTTTTTTCTTAAATCTCACAGAGTCCAGCAGTACTTATTAAACATCCAACTAAAATTTTCATTATTTCCTTTTAGCATTTCTGGGACACTACACAAGAGAACATTATCTCTCTTTTTCATTCATTCATTCATTCATTCACTCATTCATTCATTCATATACTTACTTAGCAAACATTTCTGAAGCAATAATCAGGCTAGAATCTGGGACTAGACAGATGAAGAAGGTATCTTGGCCTTTGGAAAAGTTCACAGCTCTAGATTTCTGGTTTTCAAAGCACTGGTACAGTGTCATTTTACTTTGGTATTTAGCACAGATGTGGTAACTTCTGCCAGAGGAACACTCATTATAGAGTTCCCTTCTTTTTTTTTTTTTTAAGATTTAATTTATTTATTCATGACAGACACAGAAAAAGAAAGAGGCAGACACACAGGCAGAGAGAAGCAGGCTCCCTGCAGGGAGCCCTATGCAGGGACCCAATCCCAGGACCCTGGGATCACAGCCTGAGCAAAGGCAGATGGTCAACCACTGAGCCACCCAGGTGCCTCTATAGAGTTCACTTCTGAACAGGCATAGCAACCAATATACATTTTAAAGAAAATTAAAAGAACAGAGGCAAGAAAAATATGAACACCTCTATCACCTCAAACGTCTCACCCATGTTCATTTTTCAAATTTGAGGTTGAAAGATCAAATTACTTACTTCTTTAAGGAAGCAGTAAGAAAATCACCCTGACAAACTATAAAATCAGAGCAAAAGTGAAAGAGGAGGACTGGTTTTGGATTTTGTTTTGTTTTGGTCTGGTTTGAATGCCCTTTCACCTTCACATATATTAAAATGTCCTTGGGAGATAATGGTTTTCTAAGAACACAGGACAAGGGCATTGTTTTTGCAACACAGGAAAAAAAAAAATCCCTCTTGTGAGACATTCTCCCAAAGCATCTGGAACAAAACACAAACTACCAAAAAACATTCTGATGTACTCAAAATGTGCAATAGGTTAACGAAATGTACACATTTTTAAATGATTGTGAATAAATCCTCACAGAGATTAAATATCATTAAAGCAAGTTTTCATCATGATACCAAGTTGTAATTTT
Organism: Canis lupus baileyi; assembly: GCF_048164855.1. Classification (NCBI taxonomy): domain Eukaryota; kingdom Metazoa; phylum Chordata; class Mammalia; order Carnivora; family Canidae; genus Canis; species Canis lupus. The sequence continues at coordinate 14,927,522 of NC_132862.1, read as the reverse complement.
TCAAATTATATTCCTTAAGATTTGCAAAACAAATAATTGATTGAAAATAAAAAATAACCTGGGTGGCTCAGTGGTTGAGCGTCGGCCTTTTGGCTCAAGCTATGATCCCGGGGTGCTGGGTCGGAGTCCCGCATCAGGTCGCCTGCAGGGAGCCTCTTCTCCCTCTGCCTATGTCTCTGCCTCTCTCTCTCTCTCTCTCTCTCTCTCTGTCTCTCATGAATAAATAAATTAAATAAATAAATAAATAAATAAATAAATAAATAAATAAATAATAAGTAGCAAAAATTTAAGAATAAAAAGAATTATTGCTTTAAATAAACCTAGGGAAATTTTTTTTTCTATTATCCAAGTGAGTAACTTGGGGATTCTATCTGTACCTAATACAAATGAAATCTAATTTTGTAGGGGGGGCTGAGGGAAGACAAGCATTCACTTACTTTTAGAAATATATAATCATCATTGCAAATTTGTTTTATTTTATTCTCTTATGCTTTATGCCACCGGAAAGAATTTTAGGGTTTTTCTTCAATATTCCACACCAGTATAACAAACTTCCTAGGGTAGAGATCCACTCAAATGCTTCACAGCACTTCTAACTAATTCAAATCTAACTTGCATCTCTTGAAATTTTCCCAGCTCAATTAACGATTCATCATCCACCCAAAGTGTTCCAAGAAGCTGTCCTTGACTCCTTTCTTTTCTTGACTCTTTATCAAGCCAAGTCATATCATTCCCCTTCTAAAACATTTCTCAAGTCCTCACTCTGGCTACCCTGGCATTATTGTAGTCTAAGCCAAACTCCTCTCTCCCTGGGCCATGTGCAGCAGCATAATTTTTTCTTCCCCTTCTACTCCTGCAACCATCCAACCCATTTTCCATTCAGCAGACATCGCAATTTTCTCAAACTCTAAAAGAAATAATCTTGTTCATAATTTAAAATGCTCCAAGGTTTCCTCTCGGATTTAGGATAAACTCAGAATCGTTCACAGAATCGTTCAGATGGTCTACAAAGCTCAGCATCAAATGAGGTCTGAATAGCCTTTTCCACCTTCATTCGGCAAGGTTTTGTCTCAATTATCCCTCAGTCCTAGCGTTTTGCCACCACACACCAGACACACTCCTTTCCCTCCTCACAACCTTAACAAGCTAGTTCCAGTGCATTCCACTGGAATTCTCTCATTTGACTGGCAAACCATTTCTTAAGGCTAAGCTTAAAACTTATTTTCTAAAAGAGGTTTGCAGTGACCCCCTCCCCAATAAAAATTAGACTCTCCACTGTACTCTCTCATATTGGATCACTTAGTATATATCATGACATATTTACCTGCATGGTCATCTGATTAATGTCTGTCTTTCCCACAAACTACTTGCACATTAAAGGTAAGGACCAAGGTTGTTTGTTGCTTTCCCTCACCATTGTATTCCAAGCATCAATTCTAAGGATGAGCACATATTTTGTGAATATTATGGACTCAATCAATCAATTAATCATAATGAAAAATATTATTTGTGGATAATTTCAAGCTACTTTTAAGATACTGAGTAAACAAATAATCCTAATATAACTTCAAAATTACATTAATTAGTTACACTGGCATTTGACTAGATATATTACAAAAGTTGCATTTTAAATAAGCTGTAATACAAGGTTGAAATTAAAATTATCACACCAAAAATAAACATTTGCATAAATTTATAATTTACGCATCTCTCCAGTGCTGCCCCTTTTTTATTCTGAGAAGTAATGATCTGGGGGGAGATATTAAGACTTCTAGCATTTTATAAATGCAGAAATTAAAGCTCCAAGACTATAACCTCACTCAGCTGACTACTGAAAGAGACAAGACTGAAATTTAAGTGTCCTGATTCCAAAGCTTGTGCTCAAGTTAATGTGTTTTCAAGGGGGGAAAAAAAAATCAACTTATATGATGTCAAATGTGAAATAAAATTATTTGATTCAAGATTCTAAGGGATAATGCCTGATATTTTTAAGGTACCCTTAAATGTTCATTTAAAAGGCACTCTCTCTTCTGAAGTAACTATAAACATTGCTTTGAGTATATTTGTTTATTCTACTGTACTAGCATAATAATATTATTTCATGGTTTATACATCTTAATGATGCTGATTATCAATAAGGTTGTAGCTAAGAATCAGAACATACTATATGTAAGTTAAGTTAGATCAAGATTTAAGCAGTATTTTTTAAATATTAGATCTATAGTTATAAAGTATAATAAATATGTGTTTACTTATTAAAAATATTAAAATATAATTTCAGATATTCTAAAAGCTTTAGTAGTAGAAAGAGTGGTAAAAATGCTTCTAGATCAGTAAGTAACAGATTCTATGTCATTTGCATTGAAACATTCCTGTTCTTCCTATTCTTCCAAGCAAAACAACAGAATTTAAAGTGGAAGGTACTTAAGATGCAACCTGGCCATACTCAATCTATGCCCTTGGTATCTTGGTTCTATTTTGAAATGCAACTAAAAATAATGTGTTCATTGGCATTTTTACACACAATCACCTAAATGTCAAGACTTTTGACAAAATAGCACGTTAATGTCAACACAAAAAACATGTATCTTATTGAGCTTGAACTTTTTTTTCTCTTCTCTCCCTCGCTATACAAAACACATATTATATGCACATACATAAATTTAGAGACAAGAAGCATAAAAGATGGTTAGATGATAGAATTATAAGAAATCGTTGTGCTAATTTACCAAAAAATAAGACAGCAGATAATATTTCTGTACTGTGTTTTACTTTTTGTAATGTATTCGTAGTATACGTAAAATGTTTTCAGATACGTTATATTTTCAGATTTAATGTTACAGGAGTCAATTAACAATTTTTAATATTCTAGTGACTGGTTCACATGTCTGACTTCTTTCCCCCCTGCAGATATGGAAGGTAAAACAGTCGAGTGATTTGATAAAACAAAGTACAAATTCAGAGCAAAATCAGAAGTCAACTCAGTCTGATGGTCTTTAATGCCCTTATACTGTGAGTAGATTATGGGCATCTCAGAAAACAGACTGAGGTGGCCGGACCCATCCATGGGCACATAGATGGTGGAGGAAGAAGAGTGCCTCAATTTAGATGCATTTTAGCTACTTAAATCCTAGTATTTTGTTTAATCATCTCCACAACACTGTTAGTATACTTTACTTTTGTGATCTCGACAAACAGCCCTACCCTGCCTAAATCCAGCTTCCATCACTAGCTAGCAAGTAGTATCATACAGATTTCTGACCATATTGCCTCAGATATATATTATGTATAGAAATCCACAGTAATTATCTTTAAAGAAAAGAACTCTAGAAATTCAAGTTACATATTCAGATAAATAAATAATAGTTTTCTATATGAAAACTATAATGTCAAAGTATTAAGTTTTTTTAGTATTCTTTGGGAACTTCTGTTTCTAAAATCCTGCAGCAGAAGTTGAAAATAAAGAGCCCTAGAGATTTAATCAGGGCAAACTTCTTTTCCCACCCTAGAAATAATTCCCAGGGATCCACTGGGCCACAATGAATAGACAATACTGACTTCAGATTCAGGGAGCTATCTTTACCTCCAGTGTGGAGTGTCAAAGCCATCACCTCATTTCTGGACAATAGTAAAATCACTGAACATGAGTCAATAGCTATATCAGCAAATCACAACTAAAAATAGCAATTTTCTAAAAATACTGAGCTACACTATGTTATCATATTCCTCATTGGAGTGGTAGTTGGTCCTTTCTTTAAACGTGAGCTTCCCAAGCTAATAAAAGATGGGAGCTTGTATAAATCCTGAATTAATTCAATTAGAATTATGGAAAAAAAAGTATGTTATGCAAAAAAACTAAAGTCAAGTGACTAGAAATATCCTAGAAAATTACATGTAAATCTTGAAAATTTTTGCAAGAACTGAACTGATTGGTAAAACTGATAATTCCTAATATTAATGCCCCCTCAATAATACTGACATTATTTTATTTTAATAATTTCTATTCCTTAAGAAGACTGTTAAAATAACTAATATCCCTTTTGGACTATAAATGTAGTCTCTCTAACTATCTAAGATGATGTTTTAAAGATTACAGAATTATATAATGTAGTCTTAATTTTTTTTTTTTTTTTTGCTAAAATTACTCAAGAATTAATCACCTAAGTATATAGTTTCACAAATACCTTTTCAAATAAGTTTTGGAAATAATTTTTATTTTTTTAATTTTTTCTTAGAGATTTTATTTCTTTATGAGAGACACAGAGAGAGAAAGAGAGGCAGAGACATAGACAGAGGGAGAAGCTGGCTCTCTGTGAGGAGCCTGATGCAGGACTCAATCCCAGGATCCCGGGATCATGACCTGAGCCAAAGGCAGATGTTCAACCACTGAGCCACCCAGGTGCCCTGGAAATACTTTTTAAATCAAAGAAATATTTACTTACCCTGCAACAGTTTAATTCCTCTGCAGTAAGTATGATTGTACCACACTTCCTCCCTGGAATTCCTCTAAAATAACAAAAGATATGTATATACATTAATAATATATATTAATATTTATTATATAAACTAATATGTATTTCATTTTTATGGAACTGAATAAATAGCATGCTACTAATTGATGGGTGCTTTCCTAATAAAATATATTCCTAGTTTCAATCTTGAGTATATCCTATAGATCCACATTTCCTAATAAAGCTAAACTTTCATCACTTTCAACATGTCAAGCTCTGCTCAAGAATAGTCAATAGCCTCTCATTGCTTACCATATGTAATTAATATAATAATATCTATAATAAAAGTTTCTCCCAGGGGTTCTAAGATTTCCATTATGTGATTAAAACCTATTCATCATCTTGGTTTACAATATTTCTTTCTCCTGTCATCAACATGGTTACTTATCTGTGCTTATTTCTTCTTTGAGTCCATTCACACGCCCTAATATACCTCAGCATACTAACTGTTCCCTATTTCACCTCAAACCTTCCGTATGCTCAGATAAAGTTCCATTTGTTCCACGAAACTTCATCCTGGTCAATCTCATACAAAGTTCAGCCTTCTCTGCATTCCTATGCCACTTAAAGTCAGTACTACAAATTTAGCATGTAACTATTCCTAACTTTTACAATCACATATTTTTTTCTCTTTCTTTTTTCAAGTAAAATTCATGATATAGACCTCTTGTGAGCCAACAGTGTTAAATGTCTACACATAGCAGGTGCTCCAAATATAACAAGAATATATAACACGTAAGCAAAAAATAAAGTAAAACTCCCTGGTATATTTATGCTCATATAGCTTTCAACTGACACCAAGAGCAAAGCCCACCAGGAAAATGAAAAGTGTAGGGATGGTTCCCTACTTTACATGAGGAAATACAGAGACAAGTCCATGAGAATCCTCCAAAGAATAATCCTAAGACTCTCATGATATAATTCATACTTCTTTTGTCTCATCACAAATCATAGCTCAGACTCTTCAGTTCATCCTGGGAACTACAAGTTATGGAATTAGAACCCAACAAGTATGTTTGCCCTCAAGAATATAACTCATCTCTGATAATCTATGCCAGTATGTATGCATCAAATACATAATCCCCTGTTCTCCATGTGTAAAGGAACTGGACTCTTTAGTATCTTGGCTGGGAAAAAAGTAAAAGAATGAAAAGTTAAAATATCTGAGCTGTAAATGTATTAATGTAAAATTATACTTATTGTAAAACTCCTCTATTCCTTCTTTCTTTCTATTCTAATATTTTCTTCAAGAGAGCATCATGTGGTCTCAACCTAAGAATGCCATCTCATAGTTTATGTGGAAACTGCCGACCACAAAGTTTTGTATTCCCTCTATCTTTGTTCCCTATTAGGGTAACTGTACATGTCAGGATTTTCCATTTTCTCTAGGTCTTTATGACTAAAAGATCAAGTAATTTATCCACGTACATTTTTTCTTAAATATTACATACATTATTTTTAGCATCCTTCCAGTAATCAGTTAATTTTTCTAACCTAGCCAGACCATTTTTTCTTCTAATTGTGAATCTCAAGATTTACATATTCAATGTTATGACAAACTAAACACCCTGCCTGAACATGTACCTGAAAATACTTTAAAATGCTGAATAAAATTTGCTAAAAAAAATCTTTTAAATGTTCTAATAACCTGGCAAAAAAGTAAGGACCAACTTGAAGTTGAAGACGGAAAAGCAGAAAGACAAGCAGAGTTGACCCTGTAGAATTTGATCTTGGGTTTGTTTTCTATGGTTCCTTGGGACATAAAAATGAGAGATTAAAAAAGGTGTGGGGGGACTCACAAGGTGGACAATTCAATAAATGACTAATACCAACATAAAGCTTACATCACAATGACTATGCTGCCTAATAATAGCATAATTAGATAAAAACATCTGCTTTGGAGGGACCTACAAAGTAAATCCCTGCTTTAAAACTTGATGATGAATAAAAGAGAAAAAAAATCTCTTAATCATTCCAAACTCAACCATTCTTGCTGCCTTAATTTTAATGTCCTGGGTAGTTATAAATAACTTTAAACCAAGAATTCAGTTTAAATAAAGTGATCATAGGTATCTGGTAAATGTAAAATCTCTCTGAAGAATTTGCCTTCAAACTACATCTCAGAATATCCTCACATTAAAAGTTTAAAAATACATATGAGTTCATCTCAAAGTAGCATAAAAACACTGAAGAAAAAGTGCCCCAGGTATTAGTCTCCAGAAACAGCAGGCTACGAAATCAAACACAGAATACTGGAAATATTATGCATAATATATGAAATGTAAACATGTATAAGATACCTAATACCTAAAATTTAAAGAGAAGGATGGAAATATGAGTAGGTAGCAAAAGATTATAAAAATAATCAAGAATACTTGGATAAAAAATTTGGAAATTCTGGAAATAGCAGTAATAGAAATAGAAAACACAGCGAATGGATTGAAACAGAGATTAAACACAGCAGAATTAGTGAGCTGCAAGATCTGTAAAGCTGAAAAATGGCTGTAAATAAATTATCCATAATGCAGCAAAGAGAGGCAGACATGGAAACTATTATAAAGAGGTTTACAGACCTGGAGAACAAAGATAAAAGTTTTAATACACATCTAATCAGAAGTCTAGAAGGAGAAGAAAGATTGAACAGAGAAGATAGAATATTTGAAGAGAGAGTGGCTGGGAAACCTCAGAACTAATTTAAAAAATCAATTTCCAGATTCAAATGTCCAATGAATCTCAAGCAGCATAAATAAAAAATATAATAAAATAAAAGTTTATACCTATACCCATGAGACAGACATAGCAAAACACCAGAAATGAAGGGTCTATGTTCAAATGGGCCAGATAGAAAAGGCAGATGACCTACAAGAAAAGGAATATCAGGGCAGCCCGAGTGGATCAACAGTTTAGCACCGCCTTCCGCCCAGGGACTGATCCTGGAGACCCGGGATCAAGTCCCATGTCAGGCTCCCTGCATAGAGCCTGCTTCTCCCTCTGCCTGTGTCTCTGCCTCTCTCTCTCTCTCTCTCTCTCTCTCTCTCTCCCTCTCTGTGTCTCTCATGAATAAATAAATAAAATCTTAAAAGAAAAAAAAGGGAATATCAAATGGGGGCTGACTACTCAGAAGGAACATTGAGGCTGAAAGACAAGTGAAAATATCTTCAGAGGTTTAAAAGAAAGTAACTGCCACTCTAGGAATATATACAGTGTAAGAGCAATCATGAACCACAAATATTTTTAAACAAATAAGAACTGAGTGAATGTACAGCCAAGCATGCTTGCTTGAGGCATTTCTAAAGGACTTCAAACTGAAGGAGAATGATTACAGATGGGAAGTCTGCAATAAAAGCAGAACAATAAAGGAGGTGGTAAAATAGAAATCTTAATAAATATTGACTATAAGAATGCAAATGTTAAAAACTGAATAGCAAATATAAATGATAGCATTAGTCAGGAGAGGGAGAATTTAAGTCAAATCTTCTGATGTTCTTTGATTGTCCAAGAAGAAAGTAAAAGATGCTTTAATGTGAATAGAGGGATGCCTGGGTTGCTCAGTGATTGAGCATCTACCTTCAGCTCAGGGCGTGATCCTGGGATCCTGGGATCGAGTCTGGAATCAGGCTCCCTGCAGGGAGACTGCTAACTCCTCTGCCTATGTCTCTGCCTTTCTCTCTGTGTCTCTCATGAATAAATAAATAAAATCTTATTAAAAAATTTTAAGTGAACAGAATTTGATAAACTAAGTAAATATGTGTAAATACTTTCACCACACTACAACTTTTAAAGGATTTTAGAACCTAGAGTTTAGAAAAGGAGAATTGTGGAGTAGTGTTTTAAAAATACAACCAACTCAAAAAAAAAAACTAAAGGAAAAAAGGGTCAAGCAGATAAAAAGCATTAAAGAAATAAATCCAGAGGAATCGTTACTAAAGCACATCATAATGAAATAAATGTTCCCGATTAAAATCATACTGTCACTTTGTATAAAAAAATTAAAATTCATCCATGAGCTACTTACAATAAACATCAATATTTAAGGATTTAGCAAGTTCAGAAGAAAAGAATGAAAAGATATACTAAGAGCAAAAAACTAAACCCAATAAAAGCCAGTGGACCCACAATTAATAGCAAATATATAGATTTTAAATTTAAAAAGATTGCTAGAAATAAATAATTCTTATTTCATTAATAAGAGGTTCAATTAATTAGGAAGATATAATAATCTCAATACTCTATGCATCTAACGTTATAGCTCCAAATATAAAAAAATCTCACCATATTACTAAAGAATATGTGTACCATATATTGACCATTTTAACCTAGCAAACACTAACTTGGCCAATTTTTAGGGTTAACATCAGCAGCATTAAGTCATGTTGATATCATGTCCTACTGATATAATGTAATGAGATACTTCACCTTTGTGGCCTTTCCCTCCAAATCTACAACTCCAATCTCATCATGAGAAAAGCATTAGAAAAAATAATCCCAAATTGAGGAGCATTCTAGGAAATATCTGTAATACTTCCCAAAACTGTCAAGATCATCCCAAACATGGAGGGACTAAGAAATTGTCACAAAACAGAAGATACTAGGAGGTAAGATGACTAAATGCAGTGTGGTATCCTGAACTGAACTGTGTAACGGGAAAAGGACACTAGCAGAAAAAACAGGACTAAAATTCAAATAAAGTCTGGAGTTAGTTAACTATAATGTATCAATGTTGGTTTACTAGTTGTGACAAACGTACACTGGTTATATAAGATGTTAATATCAGGAGAAACTGGGTGAGGAATGTACAAGAACTCCCTGTACTGTCTTTGTAACTTTTCTGTGTATCAAAAGCTATTTCAAAATAAAAAGATTATTAAAAACAATGTGAGGAAAGAAAAGGAAGACAGGCTGAGGAACTGTTCCAGGTTAAAAGACACTAAAATCAGGACAACTAAATTCAATGTATGATTCTTGACTAAATTTTAGACTAGGGAAAAACTGCCACAATGGATATTACTGGGACATCTGTTGAAAATTTAATATGGAGTATGGAGTAGATAACATCTTTGTATCATTGTGAAGTTTTCTGATTTTGATCATCAACTCCTCATTTAAAAATACACACTTAGGACACCTGGGTGGCTCAGTGGTTGAGCATCTGCCTCTGGCTCAAGGCATGATTCCAGGGTCCTGGGATCAATTCCTCCATCAGGCTCCCCGCAGGGAGTCTGCTCTCCCTCTGCCTATGTCTCTGACTCTCTCTCATGAATAAATAAATAAAATCTTAAAACACACTCAAGAATTTAAAGGAAAGGAGACACAATGTCTCCAACAGTATCTCCAACTTACTCTCAGAACTAGAATATGAAAGAGGGGGATGAGAGGGAAGAAGGTGGGGGAGAGAATGATAAAGCATTGGGACAAAGTTAACATCTGTTGCAAGTAAAATTCTAGGTAAAGGGCATCCATGAGTTTCTGGTACTATTCTAGTCATTTTTCTGTATATCTGAAATTGTATCAAAATAGAAAGTTAGGGATCCCTGGGTGGCGCAGCGGTTTACCGCCTGCCTTTGGCCCAGGGCGTGATCCTGGAGACCCAGGATCGAATCCCACGTCGGGCTCCTGGTGCATGGAGCCTGCTTCTCCCTCTGCCTATGTCTCTGCCTCTCTCTCTGTGTGACTATCATAAATAAATAAAAATTAAAAAAAAATAGAAAGTTACCCAAAAAAGTCAATTTTGAAAGTAGTTTCAAATACTCATATTCTTCTACTAAATTTTACAATATGTAATAAGAATAAAAAAACTCGTCACCAAGACAGCTGAAGATACATCTCAACAGAATTACTAAAGATGAATAATCCTTTCCAAAACTGATACATGAGGAATAAATGGCCTTTTGGGAGACTAGATGTTTACTTTTGTTTGATTTGATACTGCATTTTGTTGATTGTTTCAGTTGGTTTTTTTCCTAACTAACACTTTTCCATATTCCTTACTACTTCTCCATTACCTCTAGCACTGCCTTTGTTCATACCTTTACACTTTGGCTTGGACTACTGTAACCCTTCCAACCACTCAAAACCCCTGTTTTATCTCAGTGATTTCTACGCATTCTCCAAATTTTGCTTTAATTTATGGAACATTTACTAAAATCGATCACATACTATGTCATAGAATGTTTACTAAGGTATATCACATTTGTCAGCCAAAAAAAAAAATCAAGTTATAAATTAATGACAAAAGGTAATTTTTTAAAAGATTTTATTTATTTGAGAGCAATAGAGGGTGCATGAGTAGGAGAGAGGGGCAGATGAAGAGGGAGAAACAGACTCCCCACTAAGCAGGGATCTTGATGCCAGGCTTGATCCCAGGACCCTGAGAACAGGACCTGAGCCGAAGGCAGACACTTAACCCACTGAGCCATCCAGGTGTCCTGACACAAGGTAATTTTTAATACATTTCTGAAAACTCATTGCTAAAAGAAGGAATAGTGGACAAGAAAGAATACTTAGAGTGCCCAATAATAAAAATAACACCTGTGGGATTCTATTAGTTTTGTATTTTATATGCAAAAAAATATAAATAAAATAATATTAAACAAAAATCCAGCAGTGTATAAATAAAAGAAAATACAACATCAACAACAATATTTCCTAACATATTAGGAAATGTTAACACTCCACTTTCAACAATGGATAGAACACTAGACCAACAATCAATAAACAAATATAGGGCTTGGGAAACATTATAGACCAATTAGACCTAATGGACAGAAAGAGCATACTCCATCCAATAACAACAGAACATATTTCTTAAGTGCACATGGAACATTCTCCAGGAGAGACTATATATGAGGTCACAAAACAAGTCTTAACAAATATAAGCAGCTTGAAATTATACAAAATATATTTTCTAATGACAATGGAATGAAATTCGAAATCAACAGTGGAGGGAAAATTAGAAAATATACAAATATGTAGAAATTAAACAACACATTCTTAACAACCAAGGCATCAAAGAAAGAGTCACAAAGGAAATTAGGAAATACCTTGAAACAATGAAAATGAAAACACAACAGACTAAAACATATTGGATGCAATGAAAGCAATGCTAAGAACAAAGTTTATAACTTTAAATGCATAGATTTTTTTTAAAAAAAAGGCTGCAAATGAACAACCTAACTTTATACCTCACAAAACTAGAAAAATAAAAACAAACTAAACTCAAAGCTAGCAGAAGTAAGGAAGTATAAAGATCAGAGACAAAGAAAATGGAGAATAGAAAAACAACATACAAAAAGTTGTTTTTTAAAAAAAATTCAACAAAACTGACAAAGCTTTAGCCAGACTAAGAAAAAAGAGAGAATACTCAAATAAAAAGAATAAAAGAACAAAAAATGTAAGAGGGAACATTACATCCAATGGCACAGACATAAGAAGGATTCTAAGAGAATATCACAAACAATTATAGGCCAGCATATTGGATAACCTAGAAGAAATGGAAAAATTCCAAGAAGAACACAATCTAACAATTGTACTGGGAAGAAAAAAGAAATATAAACAGATTAGTAACTAGTAGGAAGATCGAATCAGTAATCAAACACCTATTAACAAAGAAAAGCCCAGGACCAAATGGCTTCACTAGAGAATTTTCCCAAACAGAAGAATTGACATCAATTTTCCTAAAACTCTTCCAATAAACTGAAGAGTAGGTAGTAATTACAAGTTCATTCTACAAGGCCAGTATCACCCTGATACCAAAGCCAGACAAAGATAATATAAGAGAAAACCAGTATCCTTAATAAATATTGATGCAAAAATCCCACAGAAAATCCTAGCAAGCTGTTTTCAACAGCACACTAAAAGGATTATAAACCTGACCAAATGGGATTTATTCCTGGAAGGCAAGGATGGATAAACATATCAAAGTCAGTTTAATATATCACATTAACAGAATGAAGGACAGAAACCTTGTGATCATCTCGATGCAAAAAAGCATTTGACAAGATTCAACACCATTTCAAGATAAAACACTTAAAAAACTAGGAATAGAACGACACCACCTCAACATAATAACAGCCATATTTGAAAAGCCAACAGCTAACTTCATACTCACTGGCGAAAAGCTGAAAGCTTTTCCTCTACGGTCATAAACAAAACAAGATGTCCACCCTTGCCACTTCTATTCAACACCAGAATGTGAGTTCTAGCTGGAGCAATTAGGTAATAAAAAGAAATAAAAGACTTCAAATTGAAAAGGAAGAAGTGAAATTATTCCTCTTTGCAGATGGCATAATCTTATATGTAGAAAACTCTAAAGATTTCACAGTAAAAAATACTGTTAGAACTAATAAATTCAGCAAAGTTGCAGGAAACAAAATCAACATAAACAGTCAATTTTGTTTCTGCATATTAGTGAACAAAACAAAAAAAGAAATTAAGAAAACAATTGCACTTATAATAGCATCAAAAATAGTCAAATACTTAGAAATAACCTGAGAAAGTGAAAGACTTTCACACTGAAAGCTATAAAATATTGCTGGAAGAAATTAAAGAAGACACAAATAAATGGAAAGACATTCATGTTCACGAATTTTAAGACAATACTGTTAGGATGTCTATACTAACCAAAGCAATCCACAGATTCAACATAATCCCTATCAAAATCCTGGTGTCATTTTTTTGCAGAAATAAGTAGAAAAATTTGTCCTAAAATTTATATGACCTCAAGCAACCCCAAGAGCTGAAACAAATTTGAAGAAGTCCAACCTTGGAAGACTTCCATTTCCTGATTTCAAACCTATTACAAAGCTACAGTAATCAAAGCGTGTACTAGAACAAAAACAGACAAATAGACCTATGAAAGAGAACAGATGGTCATGATTTTCGTGTTGCCTCTACATCTTCCAGCCAGAAAAGGTATGTCAGGTCTTTTCCATGCTTTGAAACCCTGTGGCCTTCCCATTCCCATCACATGCATCTCTCTCATTTCCTGGTCTGATTTTTGCTCCGTTTTTAATGGGTTTTTGTTTTGTTTTGTTTTGTTTTGTTTTGTTTTTTGCTTATGTTAAAGGCTCATGTGATTACATCAACCCTACTGAGATAATTATGAAAATCTCTGTATCTTAAGTTCAGCTGATTAGTAATTTTAACTACATCTTCAAAGTTCTTCTTGACACATAAGTAACATGACCACTGGTGTGACACTGGACTGCAAAGGTCATGGGCCCTAAATTTTCCTTCTATTCTCTACCTACCTTATGACCTCAGAATTTCATTCCTAGGCATAGAGTAAGAAGACATACAGTCATTTTTATATGCAAATAATTTTATATTTTATATACAATTGGGAGACATAATAATTTTTACAGTAGCACTGCTTATATAGAAAAAAAAACTAGAAGCTACAAAAAGCCCACTGACATAACATTAGGTAAATCTGTTTGTAACTCATAAAACTGAAACAGTAGTGAAATAAATGAGGAAAGTATGGTTTCACACATCCACACATCACATAGTATATAGTGGGTTATCACAAACAATTCTGAGCAAAATATCAAGTCATAGGAAAATATACACAGTATAATTTCAGTTACATAAGTTGAAAACATGAAAAATGAAACATCACATTTAATGACATTAGGAAGGAGCTGCTTATCAGGCTTCATATATTTTCCCTGAAAATTAATATGCTTATGCTGAACTGAAAGCAATAAGTCATATCACTAAGAGATATGTCTTCAGTAATTTAAAATGCTTCCTGCCTTAAGATATCACCTTTATCAGCCTTTCTCAATGTTGAAAATTTTTAGGATCTCTTACTCATCTTTAGACTATTTACCTGGTGAACATTTTTTCAAAGCCCAACTCAAATGCTGCTTCTCTGACTCCCATAACTAGAGTTGATTCCTCCCCCCTCTCTACCTTGTAGATACTCCTGCTGTGATTCAATGAGGCCTAAGACATAGGCATTTGGGAGTCCCACAAAGCTGAGTTTACATGTCAGGTACAACAATTAATGACTGTGACCTTGAACAAGTTGTTTAATCTTCTTGAAACTCAGTCTCCTCCTCTGAGAAATCAAGATAATAAATGCCATTTTAATATCCTATGTGTTTAAACATAGCACAGAGCAAGTATTCAATACATTATAGTTATGATTATGTGCTTATGTATATTATTCACAAAAGCAGGGAGTTCCAGAAGGGGAGGGATTATACACTGCCATCTCTGCAAGTCTATACCTAAAGACATGTGATATTCATGTTCTCTAAGCATTTGTTGAATTACACTGCATTTGATTTAAGACAGTGACTTCAGAAGCCCTCAGGTAAGTAATATACACTCAATGTGGATGTACAAGAAGACTAACAAATTAAACTGGTAGCATGCCTTCTGTTCAAACTTAGTACTGATTTGGTCATTATATTAGCTCTTTGATGAGTGGGCCAGAAGATAACAAGATGTAGTATATTTACTGATTGAGAGTAGGGAGAGGGAAGGAGGTGATAAACTACGAAAAAACAGTCCACACTACACAGTGTTAGGCACCTAAACTGTGAAGGTCAAGGAATTAAGAGATAATCCTCAATACAAATATGCCAACTTCATATATGAACTAGACTTTTTCTTTTTTTTCTATGTATGGACTAGTCTTTCAGTGGTAATAAATCTCTACATTCAACGGCATTGGAGAAAGGACACAGGCTCTATTAAGAGCTAGTTCTTAACTGGATAAAGGATAAATATCAAAACCTCTTTCCATGTTAAGCAAATCTATTGCAACTGGAGCAAGAAGAACTCAAAACAAACTGAATTAACTCTTTTTAATAAATGAAATTTAAAAAAATTAATGCAATACTCAAAGTTACCCAGTGGCACAATGAGGCATTTATATAATATTGCACTAAAATTTGGCAACACTTATTCATATATGAGAGTTCTGTTTATACTTGAATCATGAGGGAGAAATGACTTCAAGCTTGGGGTGGAAGCACTATACAAATAATTGACTGCCACATGTCCCTGCAGTGAAATGCAAAAAATGTGATGCAGAAATAAATATGTAAAAATTCATTTGTTATTCATCAACATTAATGGTTTTAACATAGGAAGTAAACCTAACACGAAACTATGTTTTGTCCTTATTAATAGATAAATACTTATTTAACTCCAAATGAATTACTCATATGATATTTCTTAACCTTATATACTGAGTCGAATTGGCCTCTTGCTATGAAATACTGATGAAAATAAAATTTTGTATTTCATATTTATAGGTCCAAAGAACGAAATAACTATAGATAGATCATTTATTTAGCTTTGCAAAACAGAATTGCATTACAAACAGAATAGCATTGATTTGCTTATTTATGCAGCAAATATTTGTTGCGTTATCTACTTATATGCAAGGCATGGCAACTAGCATTCTCTCGGGTTCTGTAATATAATCATTGGAAAAAGATGTATTGAGTACTCACCCTTTTACAGGCATTGTGCTAGGTAGTCAAGACACAGATACAGTTGAAGTTAGATATAGTCCCTAGCCTAGAGGAGCTCAGTAGGAAGAAAACCACAATAAAGATGCCATACTGATACAGATACTGATGCAGTAACAATAAAGGTGGGTGATATTATAACTGAAATAAGCAGCTGCTACAACTAACAATGGGTACCAATCCTAGTCTGCAGAGCCCAGGGAGATTTCACAGAGAAGGTGATAGGAACTGTGACTAACAAGATGGGTGCATACTGGCAAGTGGGGCAAAGTGCATAAATGCCTTCCAGACACAGGAGTCAGGCATAGTGAAGTAGGAAAGAAGACACAGTGATGTAAGAAAATGGTCTACTGAAGATAATTCAAGATGCTTGGAGCATGATGTGTGTTTGGAAATATGCGAGTACACTGCTGGGTCTCGAGTGTCATTGCAGAGTTGAGTTTTCTCCCCCAAAGGTTATGGGGAAGAATTGAGAAAACGGCTGAATGCTAGATCTGACTCCAAAAAGGTCAGTAGGAGCTACTGCATGCAGATGAGATTGGTGCACACAGTAATCACAGACCTCAACAGACCTCAAGGCCACTCAGGAAGAGATGTACACTTAAGTAAGAAGGGTTGCTGCAAGACAGTAGATGGACAGTGTGGCTGCTGAGAAAGAGAGAGGGAGAAAGAGCCTAAAACTAAAAGGACTCCCCACTCTCTCACTTAGAAAACTGCCTAGTGGTGCTACCACAGAGAAAGGACACAGAGGGGGAGTTTTGGTGGAATAAATGACAAACTTGCTTTTGAGGCATATTCAAGTAGAGGTTTCTTGGAGACATCTATTGTCAGTAAGCAGTTGTACATATGCATCTAGAGCCAACAAAAGAAATATGATTGCTATAAGATGTAAGCCTCAGTGGTATATAGGTGACAGTTGAAATCAGGGACATATAAGACATCATCCAGAGTAACATACCCTGTAGGGTGAATCACAGACACATGTGGGACTCTAATAAAAGCCAGAGACACTTTCAGGAGAAAAATGTCACCCAGCATTTTGTGCATAATTTCAGGTCATTCCTGAGCCTGTGAAGAGGACTATCTAGGGAGCCACAAGGGGGAACTAAGAGAGACGGTGTCATGAAAGCAAGGGGAGAGAAGCTTCAAAGAAGAAGTGGTCAATAGCACCCAATGTCACAAAGAGGCCAGATAAGATAGAAATTATAAGCACCTATGGATAGGGCACACAGGAGGTACCAGGGCCACCCAAGCAAGCCATTTCAGTAGAATCATGAAGACTGGGTTGAAGAGGTAGTGGTAGTTGAGAAGCTGTACAAGAAGAGTCTTTGAATATTATTTGCCACGATGGGAAGAATTGAGGCAGAGCTATCGCACAAGGTACAGGCGGAGTTGCATGTCTGTGGGACAAGCTGAAGACACAAGCATGGTCTCTAGGTGGAGTGCAATCCAGGGCTTAAATTGAGGCAGTTGTTGAGGTAGAGAAGAGAAATGTATGCTCAACTAAACCAAGGGGGGAGGAAGTGAACTCTATCTTGCCCCTCTTCTTCAGTAAACCAAAAACAGAAATGATTAAGGGGTCAGATCTGATTTTTAAAAAGCAGTTCAGCTCCTGGCAAGGTATTTGATTTATCTAAGCCTTATCTGTTCATCTGCACAAATATGACTAATAATCCCTATTTTGCTAGGTTGAAGAATAAGTGTTATAATATATGGAAGGCTCCTCACAAAGGCTGATAGAGTGTTAAATAACAAATATAGCAACTACCATAATTTGTGGTATTATTTTCTCTGAGAGTCAAAAGGTAAAGCTGTAAAAGGCTGGGAATGAGGAGAAGAAAGGTTATGTGACAGAGGACCTGAAGGAAGCATTTATATCCTTTGAAAAAGCTCCTAAGGAGAAAGGAGAATTGTACCTCAAAAGTCACAGAGTATTGAAGGCTGAAGCCAGGCTGGAGATCAGGAGTCAGCGGTGTCAGCAGACCATTTGGTTCTGTACTGACACTGAGGTGCTCAGGGCTCAGGGGTGTAGATGCAGGAAGGGAAAATAGCTGGGGTTGATGACATAAGATACCACGTGTTTCTTGTTAAACAAAGAAAAATCAAAGCCACATAAATAGCTCAATAATTGAAAACTTTAACACTAATGTTCAAATAGAAAGAAACATACTTTTAGCTTATCAGCTTTCTTTTGAAATCTGATTACAGGAGAAAATTACGTCATTTCCAAAGGCAAAAACAAAACATCCATGCAGGTAGTTCTTCAAAACTAATAATTCATTTAATTTAAATCTCATGCATTTATCTTTCCATGCAATATGCTTTGTCTCTAAAATACAAACAAGGTGTCATTTTTAAGATTTTACTATACAGTAACCACAAAAACATACTACTTTACTTTTACTGTTAAAATATGTCAAATGCCAGAAAACTGCAACTACAACTTTTGTTTAAAATCTTAAAGACTGTGCTCAAGAAATCCATCTGCTACCCTATAATTTGTTAACATTATAATTAAATTAAATATGATCTCGTTTTATAGTCAGAATATAAATGTTGACATTAAAACAAAAGCAAGACAGTTATCATGATACATAATCATAATGAGTACACAATTATTTGATAAATAGTTTTTTAATAATAAAAACAGAGTAAACTACTTATAATCTCTGGAGACTAGGATTTTTTTTAAGGTTTTTATTTTATTTATTCGTGAGAGACACACAGAGAGAGAGAGGCTAAGATTTTTTTTTAAGGTTTTTATTTTATTTATTCGTGAGAGACACAGAGAGAGAGAGAGGCAGAGACACAGGAAGAGGGAGAAGCAGGCTCCATGCAAGTAACCCGACATCAGACTCGATCCCGGGACTCCAGGATCACGCCATGGGCTGAAGGCTGCGCTAAACTGCTAAGTCACCGGGGCTGCCCTAAGATTTTCTTTAAAAGTAATTATAGGGGCCCCTGGGTGTCTTAGTCAATTAAGTGTCTGCCTTTAGCTCAGGTCACGATGCCAGGATCCTGGGACCAATCCCCGCATTGGACTCCCTGTTCTACTAAGAGCCTGCTTCTCCCTCTACCTCTGCTGGCAGCTGCCCCTGCTTGTGCTCTCCCTCTCTGTGTCAAATAAATAAATAAATAAACAAACAAACAAATAAATAAATAAATTTAAAATAGTAATTATTGGCAAAACTGATCTGAACCTAGCCCTCAAATACCACATCAAATAAAATTTTTAAACAATTACTTTACTTGGGCTGTGATAAACTAGATCTATCCATCTATCTCCAGAAATATTAGAAATATTAGGTTGCTAGTATTACTGAAGACACACTCTGCATCCGTAATGTAGTAAAATACAGATGTACAACACTATTATAATATAAAAATTCTGTTCCAAGTCCTGAAGTGCAAAGCCATAATGTGCAGGAGAGACAGTGTACTTAACAAAAAAGAAAGAAAAAAAACATATAAATGTGACTATTATTCTGGAAAATTCAGTTCAATAAACATTTACTGAATCTTACTATTTACAAGTCCCAATAACAGGTCTCTACAATACACAGGATATAATGGTTTCTTTTTAAGTCTTTTCACAATTGTTAAAAGAAGAAAAGATGGAGGAAAAGCATTCAGCATCTTGATTGAATTTTGGGAGGCTGTTCTGGTACTTTGCTTCAACATGCTGTGGAAACCACATATGTCATGGTGAACAGAAGAATTAATGAGAACAGAACAAGAACATCAACTGTGTATTCCTTTGATTATTTTTTAAGTGGACCTGCTTAAGACAGAACAATAGGGAACTTAAACAAAAATAGTATGAAAGGAAGAGGGTAAGAAACTTTACTAAATGTTGGAAGAAGCTAACAATTCAGTTAGCTAGAAGTGGTATATTTACACTAAAAAAACTGAATACATTCATTCAAATGACTAGAAATATATGTTGGAATCTAGATGTATTTGAAAATGTCAGTTTACTAAATTGTCCTTTATGTTTTGAGTCTTTCATCAGAGTTAAATCGGGAAAAAGTTGAGATTCAGTTGCTCTATCTACATGATTATTGGGAGAGTCTAATCAATACTGGTATCAAAGTAGGCAGTGAGTTGTAAAGATTACTGAGATTTTTCACTTACTATAATTTATTCTCAGAGCGGCCTGTACTGCAAGGTTCTGTATTGCAAGAATGGCACCATAGCCCAATCAAGGCTAATTATTCACAAAAAATTTTTAAGATATTATTTATTCATTCATGAGAGACAGAGAGAGAGGCAAAGACATAGGCAGAGAGAGAACAGGCTCTCTGCAGGAGCCTGATGTGGGACTCGACCCCAGATCCTGGGATCACGCCCTGAGTCAAAGGCAGACAGACACTCAACCCCTGAGCCACCCAGGCATCCCATTCGCAAAGGTTTTTAAAATAAAGACATAATTAACAATATGTTTAATCTCTCCTCCCTGAACTTTGGAAGAGTAGAAAGCAGCAGAAAGCTCATTGTTTTTAGAATGGAAGCATGAAAGAAAGAAAGAAAGAAAGAAAGAAAGAAAGAAAGAAAGAGAGAGAGAGAGAGAGAGAGGGGAAGGAAGGAAGGAAGGAAGGAAGGAAGGAAGGAAGGAAGGAAGGAAGGAAGGAAGGAAGGAAGGAAGGAAGGAAGGAAGGAGAAAGAGAGAAAGAGAGAAAGAAAGAAATGGAAGCATGTCATCCTGAATTAGCAAATGGAAGAAATAACCAGGAAGGGTAAGTATCTGGTGCTCTTAACTTGGCAACACACTATGAATTCAGAATGATGATTTTCTAGATCAGGAAAATAAATCTCACGTGTTTATTTACCTCTTTCAAAAACTAGATATGGATTTAAATTCCTTCCAACAGCCTTCCTATATAGATTGTGTTGGCTCTAGAAAATTTAATGCTACCCCTGGAGAAGAGTGCTATCATCCTGGTTGACCAGAGAGAATGGGGGCAGTACTCCTAGAATGGAGACTGGTTAGCCCTGCCAGGGCTATTGTTTTCCTCTTAGTATTCATAGGAAACTGAAGAATTAACCACATACCCTACAGAAGCCCAGTGTAGTCCCAAAGAAGATAAGTCTTCATGACCCAAGATGAAAGCAAGATAAACAGAAACTTTTTTTTGAGATAAGCTCTATTTACCTCAGGAAAAAAATTTTACCTTGGACTGTGCTTGCATTAAGAGTTGTGTGGGTAAGAGATAGTGCCAAGGAACTTCATACTTGAAACGACCTAGGTCAAAATAGGTCAAGCTCTTGAAAGCTCTTCTTATCATCCAGAGATGTTCTTGACTTTTAAGTAAATAGTTTTTTATTACTAAAATGAAATAAAATTTAAAAAATTAAATTTTCTTCAAAGCCAAATAAATATATTCATTTGTGAAGGCAATATAATGCTCTAGTTAAGCACATTTGAAGCTTGGTTTCTCCAGAATCTTTGTCTCAGTTCCTTTCTTTGATGAATGGAGATAATTAGAATACTTATCTACTTCATAATGGTGCTATAAGGATTAAAGAAGTCATTAGGTGTAAAGCAGGTATTATAGTGACTGACACATGATAAGAATTCAATCAAGTCAACCACTGGTATTATTTTTTTAAAAATTCACTTATCCCTCTCAATTGCTTTGAAGAAAAGAAACAATTGTGTATATGTACAGGAACATAGACAATGTCCAAATGTTTGTTCCAAACACTCATCTCATCAGTGGGTTAGAGCTCAGACCAAGATGCTTATGCCAAGATTGGCCCATAAAGGCCTTTCTTCACCTAATGGTTTGCCTAACTACAGAACTAATATTCCTAGCCTACATCTTGAGTCCCAGAATCAGCAAATTATGCCATACCTAAGAGGGGAGAAAAAAGAAAGGAACAATGAATTTCATTGTAGAGGAACCTATAATTTCTCTGAAAGATTTTATTCAACATAATTTCCAAACATTGTCTATACAAAATAACCCATTAGAAAATTATCTGATACTAAATTAAACTAGGAATGTTTATTCAACAAAGGTGGATACTATTTAATTTAGAAGCCATCTTCCAAAATAACACAGCTCGTATCTTATCATTTCTTTCCTTCAGTTAAGATTTTTCCATTAGTTTTCAATCCAACTCAATGAGGTTAGAAAAATATAAATTAAAAAAGTGTTGCAAATGTCTATACTCGCAAATGGAAATAGAATGACCCACTTCTTCCTAAAACATTGTTAACTTATGGAAAGCCCAGAAATGGATGATGTTCCCCTTGTCAGAAAATGATACATCCATTCATTCAGTTACTTGTACAAGAGATCTGAAGGTCTTCCTTGAAATCCTTTTTAATCAAGACTATCAGCCTTGATTAATCCTTGTGAAATGAATCTTAAAAACATATTTTAATCAGCTTACTCCTCTTCATTTTCTTAGTCCAAACTACCATCTTCTCTGAACCAGATTATTTCAACAGCAATTAATTTACTAATCTTTCTGTTAACTACCCACAATTATTCTGCACACAGAAGTGAAAGAACCTCTCTGAACAAAAACCATGCTTTTTCTCACTGTGTTTGTGATAAAATTCAAATACTAAAAATACCTATATATTCTGGTCCAAGCCTGTACTCTAATTTTCAAAGGGCTTATATCAATATGTAATTATATTTATTTGTGTGACTCTTCATTTAATGAAAAGATGATTAACTCCATGAGGACAGGAACAATTCTGTGTTTTCATAATTGTATGCTTAGTCCCTAATAGTTCTGGCCCATTATGAATTCTCAGTAAAGATTATTGAATAAATGAATTAAAAGAAGAAGAAAAAAGAATCCTTAAAACCTCTACGATACTGAAGTTCTGTCTGATAGAAAAGTAAGCAAATCCAGGCAATAAATATAGCCTATATAGGAAGCACTAACATAAAATGATTTGCCTTTTTTCTTTCTTAAATTTCGATGCCCGAAAGTTACTTGTATATAATAAGCTTCATAAGAACAGGAAAATATAACATCCAAATCAGAACAACACATCAACCATTCTGGGGCTTGCCTCTGATGATGATATTCAGGACTATTTTGAGAAAAATGTTATTTATCTTACCTATATCTCTCCTGACTGGCCATATCCTTTGCAAGCCTATCTATTCAGATTAGTTCTTTATTTATATGCTTTTACCTATAACTACTGGAATTTCTGCAGAGACCAGAGAAGTGTGGGCGCTTGCAGCTATACACAGTCTGCTCTTTTAGGTTAAACAATTTTATCTCTGCAGATTTTTCCAGAGCATGAGCTCAGATCGACAAATGAATGTAAGAAAGTGGGCCAGTTGAACATTTACTAAAGTTTCCATTATATAGAAGACTCATAATCTTGTGCAAGATATGTAAGGAAATGTCCTAAAACTGCCTCTACTTTTGGTCTTTAGAGAACACACAATTTTTCATATAGACTCCCAGAGGTTGGTAAGTGCTTTACACCAGATCCATGAAGCACCCAACATCTCTCTAAGGTGTGATCAGTTGTTCAATTTTTAATGTGTTAGAAGTGTATAAAAATTACTATGTATACACTTCAATGGAATCTTTGCAACTGAAGAAAAATAATCTTTAATTGATACTGTACTCTAGATGACATTTTGTAATTACAAATGAGTGTGGGCAAAGCTCTACAAATTCAAGACATTTCCAGTGAAATAACACCATCTTATAAAACCCAAACTAATAAAAAGCAGAAATTTAACTCCCTCACAGTCTGATTTTTCAGCTCTATACTGAGAATAGACAAAATAATTTTTAATATTTATATTTGGTTGCATTTAACAAATGTAATTAAGTTTGGTTCAAAATTGTCCTTTATCTAATCTTGCTGAATTCCTAGCTAAATGCCTCTCTAAGGAAAATAAATAAAGACAAAAAGACAGAAAGACAGGAAGGAAGAAAGGAATGAAGAGAGAAAGAGAGGGGTGGGAGAGACTGTTCAGTGATTTCATTTAAAAAGTCTTTCCTAAAAGACGCTGGCTATATTTAACACCAAAAACAACATTAATAATAACCACAATTTGGGTGTTTATTAAATTCTGGTGTCCTCCATGACAAAATTATTATATAAAGTATTTCTATTTCTTAAAACTCTCTTAAAAAGTATATTATTCATATGTTTCAGATGAGGAACCTGGAGCTCAGGAATTTAAAGCAATTTGCTCATATTTTATACCCAACAAATTATGATCCTAAATTTGACTGCCCTCAAAGCCCATGTATTGTCAACTCTGTTACAGTGGCTATTTATTTATCTCTAGGTTACGTTGTTCATATTAAAAATGTAACCCCCAGATATAAAAGTATAACACGGATATACAAATTCTGTAATGTTATCTAGAGAATTAGCAGCAGAGATGGTACTAAAAACATCATATTCTGATTCTCAGTCCAGTGTTCTTTCCAACAAAATAAATCAGGGAATATAACAGTATCACTCTAAGTAGCACTCTGATCTTTAATAAAGTGAAGATGACTTTGAAGGTCAAAATTGCCCACAAAGTTGACTATATTTTCATATACAAAATGTTGCACAATAAAGACGTGCTCTGCTTAATGGCAAGTTTACGTTTCTCACCTTCATGACTAATCATTTGCCTATTCTTCCTCTTCCAGTTCCTTCTCTCACTGATTGATCTACATGCACCCACAGCCACAGCATAGCTTTCAGAATCAGGCCACATTTGAATCAGATCTTTAAGGCTCTGCCCCAAGTCCCCCACAAGTCTTCTTCTTCGTCTTCTTCTGCCTTATTCTGCAGCTTCCTGTCTGCTCTGTTCCTCTCTCCATATTTCTCTTGTTGAACTTCAGCACCCAGTACGCTGTGTCCTTGAACCCTGTGTCAGAGCTGGGATCACGGTGTCCCTCAATCAACTAACTGCAAGCTGGTCTTCCATTTATCACCTGCTCTGAGTCCCTGTCTCTGTACTCTTTTCCCCTGGGTCCCTCCCTTCATCCTCTTCCCACTACTGATTGCCTAGCTCACAAGCTGCTATAGCCACCTTACAAAGAACATAATCTTTTCCCTTAGCCCAAACAGTTGCCAGTTCAGTTACCCATGGAGTTCCCCCTCCTCTCTAAGGAGTAAGAATCTTCCTTCTAATCACAACCAGTCCCTGCCTCCTCACTCCATCCTTTTATATGGAACCAATCATGCCTGGATGAGCGAAACAGGAACAAACAGGTCTATTACTTGATGAACATAATAAATGCTTTCCTCCCAGAGGGGAGAATGGCAATCTTTCTTAAACTGGTGCTGATTCCAGCATTTTGGAAGGCTTTGCTGAATCCATCACTAAGCTCCCTAAAGATAGAAGAAGTAAGATTCTCTGACAGCATCACGCAGAAAATTGGATACAATCTCCCAGCATGAGAAAACACACTGCTGAGTGGGTATAATGGTAAATAATAATGGGACGATCTAAAGAGAGGAGTCGATGAGTCATAGGAAGACACAGTAAATGTTGCAGACAAATTAAGTAGCACAAGACTCATTTTAGGAGGGTTCAGGGAAAAGACCAAAATGTTGGATGGAATTAAGATATGAAAAATGTGTTTGCTCAAAACCGGAATCCAAATTTGTTCAGAACTTGAATTCAATAGAACAGACTGTTGGAAATTGTGAAAACGTTAAGCTGCTATTAAAAAGTAAATTAAAAATTCTTGAACATCAATTCCAAAAAAATTCACCTAAGTTCCTACAAATCATTAAAGATAAATTTTATTCTCATAATAAAATAAAATCTGTTTTTAAAGTGACAATAACTGAAACACAGAAAACAAAAAGACTTGATTTTAAATCCAAATTCTGTATTTAATTGAGCATGAGCCTATGTACTAGAAATCTGTTTTTCCTTTGTTAATAAATACAACTTAGTTTTCAAGGGCTTGGTTAGTAATAAACAATTTAAAGCTCTAGTATATCCGATTTGAATCTCCAAATTTTATAGTTACCGTCATTTTTAAAATTCCTCCTCTGAGGAGATATAACTCAATTGCAATCAAAAAGCTAAAAAAAATTATTCTTAATACCTTAACAGAAAATAATCTAAATTAGATCCTTTAAAGGGAAGAAAACAATGGAATCTTTTGAATAACTTAAAATTTTTAAAATTATTTATTTTTTTTATTCATGAGAGACAGAGAGAGAGAGAGGCAGAGACATAGGCAGAGGGAGATGCAGGCTCCATGCAGGGAGCCTGATGTGGGACTCGATCCTGGGATCATGCCCTGGGCCGAAGGCAGGCACTAAACCACTGAGCCAACCAAGCATCCCTGAATAACTTAAAATTTAAATGAAAAACTAACTGGAAAATAAATCTCTAATCTAAAACAAATTGGTAAATAAGCCCTAAATCACTTAGATAATGCTATTTAAGATAAATAACATCTGGGACACAGGGAGATTGTTTAAATTCAGGATGAGTTAATTTTGTTAACTGAAGATGGATTATCTGCCTCAGGAGGTGTCCTATGCTCTAATTCCAAAGCCTATACCCATCCAGATAGGAAAAACCCTCCAACTCCTTAACAAGATTGGCTAAAGTAATGGCTGCAAGAGGAGAGAGTACAAATTCTATTTCTATCTCCAGCCATGAGGAACCAACCATGCAGAACAGTGCGATGTTTAGTGACCATCTTACAATGTTATCTTTAACTAGATAGCTAAGCCCAGAGCAGTTTCACTCGGTGGGGCAGGAGGCAGCAGAGGGGACTGTGAGGAACAGATGTAAGAGCTACATGTTAAATACATATTATTTGCCAACATGAAGTTCATTTTTTCTGCCATGATTTCATGTATTCCACTCTACTTATATATTATATGATAAAACATGATATCTTCCCTTAGAAGTCATGTTTATCATCAAGTTTCCTGTGAGAAAACACTTCCCTGATCTTGTATCATCTCTGACATTCTCCCTGGCTCTATCCTTTCTTCCAAAACCTTTCTCTCATCCCTTCCAACCTTCCCATCTCTCCCCGACCACTTGTCCATTAGATTGGCTTGAAAAATCAAGCACGTAGAAAAAAATATCAGTGAATAGAGGCGAGCAGGGGTGGAGTGTGAAACCTGAGAGCATCCATCTAGTAGACCAGCTGATTTGAAGGCCTACTTCCACGTTGTGGGCAGATAAAACTTCCATGCAAACATTTCATTCTTTTCTTCAACCAAACTACACTTTTAAACAAAAAAAATAAATGATTTTCATTGCTTTTCATTTGAGGTTGAAGTAAGGGAATAAAATGCCATTTGAAGAAGATGAATCTTCTCTCAGAGCACTTCAACTTCCAAGAGCCCAAGACGGCATGCTCAGCCCAGTAGACCCTGTCCTTCCATCTACATGCTCTCCTTTCTCTATACACATGACTTTCTCATAGCTAGTGTTTTTAATAAAAGATAATATTTTCTCAAACAAGATGGTGGGTTACAATAAAAATGCATTTTTCGGGGATCCCTGGGTGGCTCAGCAGTTTAGGACCTGCTTTCGGCCCAGGGCATGATACTGGAGTCCCGGAATTGAGTCCCATATCGGGCTCCCTGCGTGGAGCCTGCTTCTCCCTCTGCCTGTGTCTCTGCCTCTCTCTCTCTGTGTGTCTCTCATTAATAAATAAATAAAATCTTTTTAAAAAATGCATTTTTCTCCCATTGTTCACCTGGGATGGAGTAACTGCTCAGGTAAGAGCACAGGAGTATATTACTGAATGCTTTAATTAATAAATCAAAAATATTACTCCCCCAGCAAGCCAATTATATTTACTTTTACTCTCCTATTTTTGATTAGTCTCTCCTATTTGATTTCCCTCTCTCACCTCTTTCTGTTTTCTCTTTATCTCAAGTATCTAACTGGGTTTCCCTCGTGTAATAGGCCACCACACTGCCATTCTTACAGTTTTATTTTTTGCTTCTTTCTTTTGTCGCCAATCTCTTTGCTACTCAAGCTCTATATTTCATTGCCCATTTAATATTAATACATGCCTGCCTAGTTAAATTTACTTTAAAAAAAATTCTTTTTGAACTCTCACTGCTCAAACAATAAGTCCACCTTTTAACCCTTTTCTTAATATTTACTTACCTGAAAAGACTTCCCAGTAGAGTCAAAGGTTGAATAAAACATTAGTTACATATACTTTAAAAATTGAATGAATTCTACCTTTGTCAATAAGAGATAATATCAACACTTCCAATAAAATTGCCTATATTACCAAAGACCCTATAGATGAAGCAAAGTGAGTAGTTAGAACAGCTTCCTGTTGCCTACACAGATTTCTAAGGCTTTGTCTCATTTATGCTATCCCATCCTCAGCAGGAATGAGGAAAAACATAATGGGCATTTCATCTTTCCTGATTATGTGAGATGATAATAAATCAACTGCCAGCAAATATTCCCAATATCTGCATAATTATTACTCTAGACATCTCCACCCATTGCCTGAATGTGTTTTTGTTGGTCTAGTGAGAATTACTGAATCAGCTGAACAAGAACCACATCTCACACTATATCTACCACACCTTCCAACCAGTATAATATCAACTTTTTAATATGTTTCAAGACTAACATAAAAATAATTTTCTACTGGAAAATATCTTATATAACTTAAGAGTTTTCTGGAAGTAGAGCTCTAATTTCCCATTATGGAGAAAAAAACACCAGATCAAAATAACCAGTAAAATGACCGATTTAAAAGTATGAGAGCAAGTTCCATAAAAATCTCTATTCTGTTGATGTGAAATAAAAATTCTATATTTTAACTGCTTTCGTTTTCGCTCAAAGAATATTCAGGGCATCAATATTCAAAGTATTGTATGTACGACTGATATGTTTTAGCAAAAAGGGTGAGTTAGTGATCTTCCAAGAATTTTCATGGCCCTAAATCAGTACTCAACAATGTAGAAAATACTTGCATTAGCCTTACAGATTACTTATCACTGACATATTAAAGTGAGCATAAACATATTTGAATCATATGCTTATATATCCTACAAAAATATGAAAATAAATTATATGTGAAAGAAGTGTTGAAAAGGCATTGATATGCAAAAGTCTTCGAATTGGCACTCAGTAATAATTTTCTAAGAAAATCAAATTAAATAAAAGAAGTAAAAATTCATAGATTTCTTATTAGTGTAACAACACAGTCAGTATGAAGTTCAATTCTATAGCGATAATGTGAGAATGATGCCTTGGACATTTCAAGTATTTGGATATCAAAGGTGAATAGATTTGAAGAGTTTTGACACATTTATTTTATGAATTTGAGATTCTTAAAAGACTGTTGAAGATATTCACTTCAAAATTCCCCAAGCCTTTTGATATTGTAGTTAGCTCTACAATCTTCTCAGTATTCTCTCTAGATCATTTGATTTTTATGAACAGTTCATTGAATCCAAATAATTGAGATTGGGTATGGGGAAGAAGAAGGAAGACAGTGAGGGGGAAGATTTAGGGAAAAAATATCTAAAGTCAGTTTTCTATCTCATTCAGAACTGGAGAAAATAGGATCACGCTACGCAAATGATCTGAAAATGGAACAGGAGCCCAGTGATTGAAAGTGAAGTAAGAATACAAAATTCTGAGATACTACCTTCTCTTAACATTTATAGACTTCGTTTTTTTACAAACCAATATTGTAGTAAAAATCATTATTAAAATCCCAATCACTAAAAATGCATATAATTAAGCATATGGTATAAAGAATGGTGCTATATATAGCCCCTGGCCCAAAGTAGGAAAGTCTCTTTTCAAAATGTTTCTTAAATCTAAGAATTAATGCTTATAACCAAAAAGGAAAACAATACATTTCCTTTTTAAAATCTCATTTCATTTTGCGAACATTTTACAGCATGGCATATGTCAGCTGAAATAGAAATGATTCTTTACAAACATGTCAAAACTCTTTGTTAGAAAAAAACTTCAATAAGATTTTTAAAACCACTTTGGTCTACAACCATGTATTCATCAACTCCAAACTACCAAAATGAAAACTGAAGAGTTAACATTTCATTGTCTGGATTAAAAAATACTTACACTATTGGCTTTTCCAGGCGACTTCCCTGAGAACCAACAATCTCCCCCAATGTACAAAACACTTGTCCCAGAAAGTCCTAAAATAGATAAGAGGATTAAAGCTCATAAGTTCTCAAACTGTCTTTACACTACATATTTTGTACAACATATTTGCATTGGTTTCATTGCTGAAATACTCTAACCTCTAATAGTAAGTAAAATAAGCTCAATATGCATTAATTTTAGCATGTGATTTTCCTGCAAGTTTGCAAAACCCTTTGTCCTTTTATCACAGCAGGCTTGTTTTTGCAAGTAAGCAAGGCATTCTTTTCTCTTTTTGAAAATACAACAAAAATGGGGGAAAGTCCCAGGATTTGATTTCACAATTGGCTTGATTTTGGATATTTTTGAACCTAGTAAACTTTGGGCTGAGGCAATCTGTGCAAGCACAGAGCAGTGGTGGTTAACAAATAGCAGCACTACCTACAGAAAGGTTGTGAGATGTGGCTACAGGTGGGGCCCCAAGCCACACTACCAGGTGTCTGTGTATTCCACTACTGCCACTGATTACCAGGGATAGGGCAATTAATTAAGTTCTCCAGTTTCCTCATTGCTAGCATGCTAACTCCTCAGAGTTGTTTTAAGGATGAAGGAGTTACCATATGAGTTAATATTTGCATATACTGACCACCTAAAAATAGGTAAAGTATTATTAGATTATAAAGTTCATTAATGTCCAATTAGATGAATCTTATTTGAGTACAACTGTATACTTATTTCCAAGACCCAGGATAACCTTGCAAAATGTAAGGTCTGTTATTAATCTTCATTTCACATATAAAGAAACTCCTAATCATATAGGAGGTTGACCTTTTCATGTTGTAAAGCAGTCAGTAAGCAGCACGGTCAAGACTAACCCAGATGTTCTGATTCTAGAATAATATGCTGACTAAGAATTTAAACATTGTAAATACAATGCAATTTCACATGCCCAGAAAATCAGAGCTTCGACATCTTTGGATATGTGAATCAAGAAAATACGGAAGTAGTTCAGAGTAGTTCAGAGACAGACACACACTCCAGGTTAGCTTGTATATTATTTCAATCCCCTAAAAGAGAAGGTGGAAGATCTCCCTAAATTAAACAGTGAACTGGCCCAGGAGAAGCCCTAAGAAGGATGGACAGGAATGAAGGCAAACAAAATGTTGTTTAAAGTTTTTAATAAGTAAAATGTTTCAATGTCTAACAAGTCACAAAGTAAAAACTATGTCTTCCATTTAAAAAAAAAAATTAAGGAGGAGTGTTCTAACTCTCATGAAGGAAAAAGTCCACACTGCAGACTAGGATAGTCAGGGTAACATTTCCCAAAGGAAGTAAGCCTTGAGAGTCAAGTAGGAATCTGATCAGAGGAGAGAAGAGAGTTGGACATTCTTTGGCTAGGATGCAATGGGAAGTTACTCAGACCCCAGGACTGAAAGACAGAAGAAGGGAAGAGGGGTAAAGGACAAAATGAAAGATATGAGAAGGGAAGAGGGGTAAAGGACAAAAGCAAGGAAGGAATGTGTTTTGTTTAGCAAAAACCAGTCATTCCCACCAAGGAGGCCACTTTGAGCAATGGAATGTAGAAAGGGCTTGCAGAGACCACCAGGCTTAACAGATGGGCCCATCAGAGGACCCCCCCCCCTAAAAATATCCATAAGCCCTAACTGACCAATGGGCTACTTACAACAGGCACAGCTGCCAAAAAAGGGAGAATTTCACACCTCATCATACCTCCTCATCTTCCACCTTTAAAAACAGCTCCTTCCCACTGCCTCCTGGCAGACAGCCTCTCCTCTTGATCAGGCCGCTGCTCCCTTGCAGTGTTTTCAATAAACTTCTACCTCCTTTGTTCTGCCTCAGGTCCATTCTTTCACCTCCAGTGCCCCATTACTACCAGCTTCCACCTGAAAATAGGCCCACATTTGGGGGCCCCAATCCAATCAAGAGACACACCATTTAGACACATCGGCTAGGAGTTTCATCTGTTAGCCCCTTAGTAGGTGTTTCTTTCACCTTACATGAGCCAGTCTGAGCCAGTTTGGGCCATTTTGGAGCTGAGGACCTGAGCCTCCCTAAGTTTTCCTATAGTTACCTTCAACGCATTATAAAACTCAGATCTCTTCCTACAGGTGGGATTTTCTGCCAGTTTTTGAAAATAGATTCATGTACTAGCATGTTGACATGCTAGACATGTTCAATTGAACCAAAGTGCCTAAATAATAGAATATCTATAACTCCTTAATGTGTATGTAATGCATATGCAAGTTCCCTGCCCCCCACAACACACTGAATAAAGGGTTCCTATACTCACGCCAGGGGGAGACAGGGCTTTGACAGCTGCCTCCATCTTCTCACTTGTAAAAAGTAATAGAAATTTCTTTGCTTTCAACACTTTCTTGGGTTGTGTTCAATTTAATGAATGCCAAGGAGTGAAGCCCTGGAGTTCATTTACAATTGCAGTTAAAAAAGCAGAATTGACTACCCCGAAATAGGCCTCCTTGGCAGAAGGATTATATTTTGAAGAAGCAGCAGACACAGCAGAAGCCCTGAAAACCAGATTAGAAGTTACCCTTTTGTAGGAGACATTTACATTTAAAAGAAATTTGCATTTATGTCTCCCTCACTGTACTAAGAAGTGGGGGGGTGGGGGTCACTAAACCTCTAGGAACTCATCTGAGCAGAGAAGGCAGAGACTTAAATCTGCATAAATCATGCCCTCTCTAATATGCTTTGCCTGAAAACCTCCCATAACTGGTTTCCCACCCACCAACATCTTTTGTCTTTAGGTAGAGATGGTATAAGATTTGGACCAAAAAAGAAAAAAAAAAAAAAAAAAAGATTTGGACCATTTCAGGGAATTACTCAGCTGTTCCTGGCATTTTACAAGAAGTATACTATGTTATTAAACTTTCATTTGTTTTTCTCCTGTTAATCTGTCTTTTTCATTACAGAGGGTTGTCAGCCAAGAATCTTGACGGGTAGAGGGAGAATTATTTTTCCTCCCTGACATAGTTCTAAAGAATAGATCAGGCAAGAATGTAATCAGAAAAGAACTGGCATCAAGTAAAGGGCAGAATTGAAGATGAAGACCCAGGAGGGTGAAAGGTCCAGTTAGCTGGGCAAAAACAAATAAACAAAAAAGTTGCCTTTCGCTAATCAGAAGCAACTGGAAGCCTGTTAGTAATTCAAGGATACCATTAGAATAGTGCATTCACGAATAGTGAAAGGATAGGACTTTAGGTAAGGAAAAGAATAGGGACCCTACCCAGGTTCCAAGGGTATTTCACGTACTTCAGATGCTGAGACAGAACAAAGACAGAGATCAGGAATATTTAGACCCTTCCTACTCCAGTTACTAAGGTTAAAATGTTTTTCTAATAATTACATTGCTAAGCACAGAAAATAAAAATAACCACAAAAACTAATCCGGCTTCAAAGGAAAAGTTCACTATGAAGATTAACCAGACCTACCAATACGTATTTATAGATCATAGATGTCCCAGAAACAAAAACTCTCACACAATGTGTGTAAGCGTCATGTCTAGTTCCAGACACCTGACCTAACCACTGGCAAGTTTCCTGATAAAGTCCCAATAAAAGACCAGAGATGAAAAGGGCTCATTGGCAATCTAACTGGAACCCCTCTCACTTCTGAGAACTTTTTCTGTATCCTTGGCTTAATAAAACTCTATCACTTTGCTCATTCTCCGTTGTCCATGAGATTCATTCTTCAACTCCATGAGACAAGAACCTCTCTCTCCTGCTTCATCTAGATCACTCAGGTACCAGTGTGCAGAATGGACTGAGGGAAAATGAAAAGTCTGGAAGGGGATCAATCAGAAGACTATAGTAGTTAACAAGCCAAGTGCTAAGATCCAAACTACAGCTGTAACACAAAATAGAGCAGGGAAAAGTGACAGGATTTGGTGTCAACTATACTTGCACATGGTGGTGATGTGGGAAAGAAAGGCAGAAGTAAAATTGTCAAATTTCCTTACTAGTTACAGCCCATTGACAAATCCTTGAAATAGGCAGAGTAACATTCCCCTTGGGACTCAGGTGCCTGGATGTTAACACTTTGCTAAGGGCAAACAGCAATCTTAGCCCAACCCCCAGGATCCTGTAAGTCTACTTTAACATATAAAAATTCCTTTGAAAACTTCCTTTATCTCTCTACTCCTCAAGATACATGTTGGCCACCATCCCTTAAGCATATGGCCCATCGATATACAGCTGAAGGGTCTCATGACTAAGGTTTTACAAGTGAACTTTTCCCAACAATAGCTAGCCCTCTCAACGTCCTGGAAACCTTTCTTCCAAAATTCCTTAGAGACTTGCACTCTCCCTAACCCCACCCACCTTTAAAGTATATAATGGGCCACTCCTCATGACCCCAGAGCAGCTCTTTCTGCCCACAGGTCCTGTCACCATGCTTTAATAAATAAGACCACCTCTTTGCACCAAAGACATCTCAAGAATTTTTTCTTGACCCTCGGCTTCGAACCCTAACATTTGTCCTACGTCAATAGGGCGACATGCAGGGGGTACAGTGGAGACAGGAAGAGAGAAACAGAAAATAACTCTAGATCTGAAACTTGATGGCTTACAGAAGGAAATGTCACCAGCTAAACCCAAGACCTGACCTTTACTGCTCACCTACTTGTACTCATTAACCTTTGTCCCACGTTTTTCCTTAAGTTCTTTCTAGCTTATCTCTTATGTAATGTAGGCAAAAAAAGACCCAACAGGCAGGCATCACCTGATAGGAACCAAAACTATCCCTCAAGCTTTAATGACTGCTCTGGCAAAGAAATCCAGAGGCCCAGACCATCCAGACCAGTTTAAGCTTAACCACTGAACTCACACATGTGCAAATGGACCATGGAGTGAAGGACAGTAACTTCTCCCTCATTATAATGCTAAAACCTTCGCCCAAGGAGGAGCACAAACATCATTAACACAACATATGATGTATGGATTTTTTTTTGTTTTTTTTTTTTTTAAGATTTTTAAAATTTATTTATTCATGAGAGACGTAGAGTGAGAGGCAGAGACACGGGCAGAGGGAGAAGCAGGCTCCATGCAGGGAGCCTGATGTGGGACTCGATCCTGGGACTCCAGGATTATGCCCTGGGCCAAAGGCAGGCACTAACCCACTGAGCCACCCAGGGGTCCCTATATGATGTATGTTTAAAGCACAGTTCCTTAAGGTACATATGAAACCTTATGCCTACTTCTACATATGATGACAAGGTTCCCTTTTCTAAATATTCACTCTTACCCTAAATAGAAGGAAACCATCCACCCTTGCTCTTACTCCCTGTGATCCCCTCATTTGCTGCAAAGAAATTTTCCTTTGTGTGACAACCCCCCTTGGGTGTATCTGTGACTCACCAAAGAGTGAACTCACGTTAGTTCAGTTATGAGATCTTCATAAAAGTGTATATTATTTTAAATTGTGCTTCCAAGTAGGTAAAAAGTATGTTAGGTAAACCTTGACATACTTAAATTAAATATCCTTAATAGCAACATATCTTTCCCAATTTCAAAACAGATATTACAGATATGTTTATGAGTTAAAAAACGCAAATTTCTCTAAGTCTCATGGCAGAAAGTCAGTGCTGAATACTAAAGATTTGGAATAAATCATTGCTCTTCTGAGTGGTCTGGGACTCTGGAATTCTTTATCAGAGCAGTCATTAAAGCTTGAGGGGTAGTTTTGGTTTCCATCAGGTGATGCTTGCCTATTGGAAAGAGATAAGCAGTGAAAAATA
Organism: Canis lupus baileyi; assembly: GCF_048164855.1. Taxonomy (NCBI): domain Eukaryota; kingdom Metazoa; phylum Chordata; class Mammalia; order Carnivora; family Canidae; genus Canis; species Canis lupus. The sequence goes on along the minus strand of NC_132862.1, from coordinate 14,891,676 downwards.
CATGAGAGATTCTAGAACTCTTTTCTAAAGATACTGATAAGGTAGGGGCACCTGGGTGGCTCAGTGGTTGACTGTCTGCCTTCCGCTCAAGTTGTGATCCCATGGTCCCAGGATCAAGTCAAGCATCAGGCTCCCCGCAGAGAGTCTGCTTCTGCTTCTACCTGTGTCTCTGCCTCTCTCTCTCTCTCTCTCTCTCTCTCTCTCTCTGTGTCTCTTGTGAATAAATAATTAAAAAAAAAAAAGATATGGTAGGTAGCTGTGCATGCTAAGAGCTGTCCTGTGCTGTCATTACACAAGAAAACAAAAGTATTGAGTATATCCACATTAGGGTAGACATATTAGCAAACAGATATCATTGCTGAACAAAAAGGAAATTAAAACAATAAAATCAATAAAATGTGTACCAAAAAGATATGGTACACATCTATACGTGTTATCTCTGGAGTTATTGCATACTCTGCCCCTAAATATTTACAGCATTTATGTAGTTGTTTTACCTGTGTTTATGTATTCCCTATCGAGCAGCACATTTAGCACTCACAGTGGAAAAATAAGCTTACAGTGATTGTCAACTATGCCATGCACTGGAAATTTCTACTGAATCTATTTTTCAGTTCTCTCAATGCTTCCCATCTTCTGTGCATTTTAAACAAAGTAATAGAATACATGTCCTTTAGTGGATATTTTTAGATATTCTGATGTGTAGTTAAAGATAGAAATAAAAATTACCTTTAACACGAACTGCTTTATTGTTTCTTACTACGGTGTTGTGTTCCAGTTGATGAGTCATTATAATTACGTCACAATAGAACTTCCAGTAATAAATCCAGGCATGTTTCCACAGCTTTAGCACACACAAAGACCAAATCTAGTTTATAGTGTCTGGCAGTTGAGAAATGCTTCATTTTATTCAATCACATTAACTATTGGGCTTTCCTCAAAATGACCAAGAGATCAATAAATATTTGCCGAATCAGTTATTTTATAATCTAAATGATACAGATATAACTTAGTTTTGAAATCTATTTAAATGAACATAAACCATGTTGTTAGTATATAGGATACATTCTACCCTCTTTAAAAGTATCCAAATATTACTCTGAATATAGTAGGCTGTTATTAAATCTGAAAGACCAAGCAATACAAAATAAAGGAGACAAGAAAAAAGCAGAAAGCACAGCACACAAAGCATTATAACAATGTTATGAGTTTTGCATGTGTAATAATACATAGGTGGTTTTAAAAAGTTATCAGCACATCAGAGGGAGTCTGGCTTGTTCCCATTAACTACCTAAATCTAATTTTATTACTAATATAATGTAGCTCAAAATCTAAGGAAGCACTGTAGTACCATCACATTCTAGCTGATTATTATGCAAATATACAGTTGACTCTTGAACAACATGGGTTTATTTTTTATTTTTATTTTTTTATTTATTTATGATAGGCACACAGTGAGAGAGAGAGAGAGAGGCAGAGACATAGGCAGAGGGAGAAGCAGGCTCCATGCACCAGGAGCCCGACGTGGGATTCAATCCCGGGTCTCCAGGATCGCGCCCTGGGCCAAAGGCAGGCGCCAAACCGCTGCGCCACCCAGGGATCCCTACAACATGGGTTTAAACTGTGCGGTTTTACATGGATTTTTTTCAATAAATAGAGTACTATAAATTTATTTTTCTCTTCCTCATGATTTTCTTAATAAAATATTCTTTTCTCTAGCTTACCTTATTGTAAAAATACAGCATGTAATGTATATAACATACACAATATTTATTAATTGACTATGTTATCAGTAAGGCTTCTGGTCAACAGGAGCCTATTAGCAGTTGAGTTTTGGGGGAGTCAAAAGTTATACAGTCTTTCAACTGTATGGGGGTTGGCACCTCTAACCCCCATGTTGTTCAAGGATCAATTGTTATTTATTTTCTTTTTCTTTTTAATGTTCAGGACAGTGTCTTCTTTAACTGCATGCATGAGCATAATATTCTAATTCCTTCAAATTTATTACTTCATTATTTCTTCATTACATTTTTTACTGATCAATTCCTCTATTTGCATTCTATATTATACTGAAGCTAGCTACTTATCTATATTCATAGAAGTTACATTAATACTATGTACTTTAATAATCCCACACATATTAAAAAGGTAGTTTGCTTTGCAATAAATGAAGTGATTTTGTTTGTTGGTTTATTTGCTTGCTAGCTAGGTACCAGTATTAATTCTGATTTACCTTTCTTCAAAGACCTTTTACATACTTGCATACATGTATTTATTTATTTTTTATTTATTTATTTATTTATTCAGCAAAGCAGTGTAACATATTCCTTAAGAGTGAGAATTATGAGTGTCTATATTACTCATGTTTATGCTCTGGCTGAACCACTTACTAAGTCAAGTCCTACTAATGACCACTGATTACTGTCTTATTAGTGACTCTATGTCTCAGTATCCTGATCTATAAAATAGACATAATAAATAATGCCTACATATTAAGTTGTTGGGAAAACTAAACAAGATAATATATGCAAAGCACTTAAAAAGATAATATATACAGATAATATAAGCAAAACACTTAGAAGAGATGCTTGCAACATGGTAAACATTAGATAAATATATACTTCTCCTCCCTACTTCCTTGGGGTTATACTCAAAACTTATCCCTTTCCACTAGATTCCAGAACTGCAGATACTGTAATTACTTGTATAAAATATTTTATGTCTCCTTTACACTCATGGCCGATTCAGATGCTCATTTTATGTGTCATTATAAAATATGTCTTTTACCCCACTCATCTTAACATATTAAGTAGTATACGTATAAACATACATATGTAAAAGAATGACATTATTAAAACAATGATATAGTGATCAGGAGGCATTAATGGTAAGCGTAAATTTTGATTTCTATACTGTCACAAAGTTAACTGTAGTTGATTATTAGCATCATCATAAACAATTTTATAAGTATTCAATAGTGTGGCATCTTTTTTCTAAAAGGTCTACAAAGACAATCTATACGCGGCTTTCCCGTTTTATGAAGTGATCAAGGAGTATCTAAAACTATAATATCTCTAATTAATATATAATTTAGATTAAGAGACATTAAGTAGATTTATTGATAGCTAAATTTTAACACAGCATAGTAATTGAGTGCAGTCAACTGTTCAGTAGTTAACCATCCTATTTCTTGAAAAGACAGACTCATGATTTGCCTCTATTTATTGCTTGTGCCCATTTGTGATCATTTAACTAATCTTAAGTACATTCATGCTAAACCAGTAAGAGCAAGAGAAATTAAGTGATAAAAAATGTCTTGCTTTTACAATATTTTGACCATTGTAGAAAAAAATTGGTGAGGAAAGCTTATATCACTTGTGAAATTTTATCATCAGAATTATCTATTTTATTGCTGACACTCTGCTAATATTGCTGACTTCCTTTTATTTAATTAATTCATACTAATCACATCTAATCACATCAACTATAAAGATTAAGGTGTGACTTAATTATGTTATGTGCTATATACTAATATGCCAATCATTTATAATAACTAAACATGGTGCTTCTGTGCTCCAATAATGATTTCCACTTTCTTTATGGTTGTTAACACATCTGAATGCTATTTTGAAATAAGGCAAGCTCAAATGAAACAACTGGACTCAATATTTTAGTAGAAACAATTTGTCACATTTTAACATAATAATACAACTTTTTTTAAAGCAGGGATTTGTCTTTTTTAATGGATGGATCCATCCACACACCAAAAATGCTAATTTACCTCCAAGAGATTAATAAAATTCCTAAACTTATACATCAGTGGTTAAGAAACAAATACAATGTCAAAATTATACTCTAAAGCTGAATGTATTCATTTCTCTTCCCCCAGCACAAATGTTGATTTTCAAAATAGTTTTTGTGTGCTAAGAGTCCAAATGAAAGCAGTTCAGTAAGTCACTAAAAGAAAATTAAGCTTCCAACAATGAGTGGGTGGTCATTGATCTAAATTAACCAATTATTTTAAATTATCAATAACATATATATTTAGTAATTGAAAACCATATTATATAGATTAAAAAATAAAGCTATACTATTCAAAGGTAAAACAAATGTTTGCAAAATATTTAGGTTTGGAGGCACATCACTTTATGTAGAATATTCTCATCAGCAAAGGAATGAGAAATGTAATATGCTTACAGAAAGTAAGTTAAATATTCTCACAGCCATTACTCATGGTGAGATAGCTGACAGGTCAAGTAACAAGAAAATTTACTACATATTCTATTAAATAATATAAAGTATATCATTGCATTATTAGATAATTAGATATTATATAATACTATTAAATGTAATGTAATATTATCAGTCAAGATCACTATTAAATACTGAATCCCGAATAAGGGCCAGTTTTGCATGCAAACAATCATACCTAACATAACTTAATGAGTGTTGAAGATATGGCCATCAAATCTAATTCAGGCATTGTCCTATCTCTCTGTCTTAAAGTCTAATATTCACAAGACCCTGCTGAAAATGCATATGAAAACATAATCCATTTATAAAACATCAATCATAAATACTTTAGCTTGAATATGCATATATGGCTAGTTTTCATCATCTATTAAGGATCTGAAAGTATATTACATAGAAAAAGAAAGTTATTATTGAAAAGGCTTTTCAGTAGGTGATAATTTAGTAGAAACCTAAATAATGTGAGAAAAAGAACCATGTGACTATTTGGCATGAAAGAATTCCAGGTTGGAGAAAAAACAAAAACAAAGTCTCTGAAATAGAATATATTTGGGATGTTCAAGGAAAAGCAAGATGGCCAGTGGGGCTGGAGCAGAATGAGCATGGAAGAGAAGAGAAGGAGAGGAGGGAACCAGGGGCCCCTGAAGCACTGTGAATTCCATCATGAGTATAGAGAACCCACTGGAAAGTTTGAATTGGAAAGTGACATCTCCTGACCAGCTTCTAAAAATGATAATTCTGCCTAATGTTCTTCCCCCCAATTTCTGAATGCTTCAGTTCACCAAAGTTTCTAGCTTTGGTTCTATTCTGCAAAATATTCCCAATTAAATTAATAAAAAAACAATGATAATACTTTAAAATCTATCTATAGATTTTATCTATCTATAGATTAAAATCTATCTATAGATTCTCCAAATTATATATATATAATTTTTTTAAAGATTCTATTTATTTATTCATGATAGACACAGAGAGAGTGAGAGAGAGGCAGAGACACAGGCAGAGGGAGAAGCAGGCTCCATGCAGGGAGCCTGACATAGGACTCGATCCTGGGTCTCCAGGATCAGGCCCTGGGCTGAATGAAGGTGGCGCTAAACCGCTGAGCTGCCCAGGCTGCCCTATATATAAATTTTTAAGAAACTTTACTGAGTTCCAACTTTATAGGATGATGGTTCCCATAGCAATCTTTCTATTCTTCAGACATGGCCTAGTCAGTATCTCCAATTGGATGCTTATTGGCGTCTCAAACAATGTAATCCCACCCTGATCACTGAGTTGTCTTTCTTCACTCCATCACTTCAATTTCTTCCTCCTCCATGTGCTCCTTGCAATAAATTAAACCATTTACCCAGTGGCTCTTGCCAATAACCTAAGAGTCACTCTAACTTCCTTTATGTTCTCACCAAACATCCAATTCATCAGTAATCATATCACCAAAATCTATTTCTTAGCCCTTCAAGAGCTATACCCACGAAATACTGTTCATCTAGCTAAATTATAGCAGCCTTACAACTGGTCTCTTTTGATTCACAGTCAGGGGTGTTCCCCAGGTGAAATCTGAAACTGGTCTCCAAACATGGAAAGCAAGGAAAGACTGAAGAAATGTCAGGCCACTCCAGATTGAGTAAGCAGCAAGTTTCATAAGCAAAGGAACTAGTTTGTGAGACTCATCTTGGGTAGCTGCAGGGTGAGTAGATCTCCACACCAGCCTACCAAAATCTTAAAACTTTTTTATAGAGGCCTTAATAGGGTTCAGTCATCTATTCAGTCCAGATGTTCTCAACAATACATGACCCTTTCAGGACTATATCCTTGAAACAGGACAGTGAGTAGAACATACATTTCAAGGTCAGGAGAGGGAGGGATCAGGTCCAACTCATGGGTCAACCGGCAGTCATGTCTTCTCAATGACCTCCTCTAACAGTCTCCTTAATTCCAGTCTTGCTTCCCAACCCCATCCTCCACTTCAGCTGCCAGTTGTTATTAAACGTATAAATCAGATTACATCATCCTCCAGTAAAATCCATTTTTTAAAAAATGTTCTTTGTAAGCCATGGCCTACAAATGTTCACATCATCTGAATTCTATGTACTTTTTGAAACTATTTAATTCCACTCTCATAATTCACAGTGCTCTCTATATGGTAGCTATCTTCCAGTCGCATCATCATTCCAAGTTCTTTCTTTTTTTTTTTTAAGATTTTATTTATTTATTCATGAGAGACACAGAGAGAGGCAGAGACATGGGCAGAGGGAGAAACAGGCTCCATGCAGGAAGCCCCATGTGGGACTCGATCCCAGAACTCCGGGATCATGTCCTGAACCAAATGTAGACGCTCAACCTCTTAGCCACCCAGGCGTCCCTCCAAGTTCTTTCTTGACTCAAAGTCCTTGCACTGCTGTTCTTTTTTGCCCAGAATGTTCTCCCTCTAGATTTTCAGTAGTTCCTTCCTTCTCTTTCATAAGTATACCCAGGATGAGAACTGGTACAGAATATCCTGGATGAAAGAAACCAAAGCTTCTAACTAGTGGTCTTCATTAGTCACTCTCTCTCTGTATCAATAGCTTAGAAGCGTATAAAGAAGTAAGTTATCTTAATCATTTTGTATTTGTTTCTTTTAAATAAATTTGCCCACTCTACTTCCCCAATTCCAAAGTGTAAGCTGTTTTAGGACAGGGACCTAGTTTGTCTTATCCATTGCTGCATTCCTCGGCACTTGAACACCACCTGAAATACATTTATTGCTTGCCTGATTTTATGAAAAATACATTAGAATTCGGTTCAATTATGTATGGATTAAACTGGTTTTTCTTCTATTGAAAAAAATCTTGCCCCACAAACAATTATCTTTCAAATGAAATTTTCATTTTTTTTTTCAAATGAAATTTTCAAATACAACTGATCTACTACATGTGGAAGCTTATATAGATGATACTTAGAAAATATATTTAAAAATATACACACCTTCACTGAAGGTGGCCAAAATAATCCAGTGAGCCATTAACATGTCTAAAACAAAGATTTTACTGGGTACCTTCTGAGAGTAAACAAATGAATAAATGCATTTTGGATTGCCTGGTGGGTATCAAAATTTAATACACAGTTTGGATGTCATCTGGTCCAGAACACCAAGCAGAATCCTAGATTCACCAATTATGGGCCTGTTATTAATCTTTTCATTAATGATTTAGCTGGTGCAATTATTATGCAAATGAAAGTATGCTATGTAGTTCTGCTAATGATATTAAGATTAGTGGATTCAACAGCAACTTAGGGAACAAAGCTAGAATTAAAAATGCCAGATTCTGTTCATAGGATCTAACACTTGAGGGGGATAGTATTTCACCAATTTCCTTAGAGAATCATAGAAAGGATAAATCCTGCAAAGGAAAATGTCCCTGGATTCCCTAAGTCACCCGGAGCATGTTTCTCCACTGAGAACTTTTCTACCACCAATAAAATCAGTTAAAAGGATACTGATTCTTTATCCACTCATCTCGTATTCATTTGCAATGTTAGAAATCTAAGGTAAAATTCTGTATTATATCTCCATTTTCTTATTCATTCTGAAAATATAAGAATTTGACCCAAGATCCTTAAGTACTGGAAATCAAATAAAGCCATCCTGAAAGGGGTTTCTGGCAAAATTATCAGAAATGAGAATGGGGAAAAAAAAGATTTTCTTATTGTTGACTCAAGGAGTCTCTTGCTACTAAATCCCCTTAAGAAAGGTAAGTGCCTGCTCTCCACACGCAAGCCCATGCACTTAGCAGTCTCTCCTAAAAGGTTCCAGTTTTTATTTCACTTTCCGAATTTGGCAGGTAGACAACCACACTTTTAAACAATTGCATCCTCAGGGAGTAGACCTAGTTTGTTCATTGGCTCCTCTGATCTAAATGCCTCCTGAACTCTTTTTGGGTCGAATGAGTTATACACTCTTCCACTCAAAATCTATACTTGGATGCTTTCAAATTAAGAAGGGCTCTTGTTTTCCATTTTGAACAGAAATTCAAGATAGTAATCTCTAACAATTCTTGTAACAATTCAAAAACACATTTCCTCCCTCTTCTGACACCTCATCCATTTATAAACCCAGGCACTTACTAATTTGTATTGCTTACTAAAGATATGTAAGAAATACAACACAGAGTAATGTAAAGAATATACTAAAATGTAAGAAAATACAAGCATGGGAACTATAGGAAGCCATGCAACACCTTAGGAGAAGGTGATGAGAATCTGAATTAACTAACAGTAAGAAAGGAAAGAAGACAGAAGAGAAATAATACTTCATTAGAATGAACATGATTTGGTCATTCACAAGATGTGGTATGTGAGCCAGAAAGAGGTTAAGGATACAACCAAGTTTTCTAACTAAGTACACTATATTGATGATAATTCTTGCAATAGATAATACAAGCAGAGAACTGAAATGGAAAAGGCCATACATTTTTTTTATATGTTTGCGTTTTAGGCTTTGGCAGAACATCTACCAGTCAGTATCTAACAAACAGAAACTTGCATTTGCTGAGGTACACAGAGGGACAGACACTTGGGAGTCATCAGGGTAAGGCACAGAAATGATTGAGATTTCCCAGGGAGAGCTGATACAGAGAGATGAGATGAAAACTGAAAACAGAACCAGGAGAAATACTAATAATTAGGAATAGGAAGAGGAAGAGAAACTTAAAAAAAAAAAAAGATCAATAATGAGTAAACACAGAGGTAGAAAAAGAAGCAAGGGAGACATTTCTTCTTTTTTTAAGATTAACTTATGTATTTGAGAGAGTGAGTGCACAGGAGGAGGGGTGTGTGTGGGAGGGGGGAGAGAGAGAGAGAGAGAGAGAGAGCAAGAGAGAGAAACAGACACTTCACTGAGCTGTGAGCCCTATGAGGGGTTCAATCTCATGACCCTGAGATCATGACCTGGGCCAAATCAAGAGTTGGACACTCAACCAACTGAGCCACACAGGTATTTTGGCAAGAGAGACATTTCTGGAGAGGTCAGAGGATAAGAGGATTTCAAAAACATAGCAGTCAACTTCGTCCAAAATAAAAGAGAGGTCAAGTAAAGTAGAAAGTGAAGAGAAGCCACAAAAATTTTTCTCTAACCTATGACAGAATAGTTCAAGCATAAATGAAAAATAGAACCCAGTAAAGCAAGATGGTAAAAACTTAGGCTGTTCTGAAAAGAACTGTGGTGATAAGAAGCTGGTAAAGAAGAGAGCATGGAGATAAAGCAGGGTCAAGATATCAGGAGGAAGACATGAAATATGTCTTATGGAAAATTATAAAAAGCTATTCTGCAGAAGAAAAAGATTTTAAAAGATACGTACACATCCAGGGCTCCTGTAGTACATAAAGTCATATATAATAATAATTATGGATTTTTAAGGAAAATATAATTAATCGTGTTTAGGGTACTTTCCTATCCCATATACTGCTCTTTGTCCTGAATGCAAGGCAACTACAATGGTAAGGACCACATCTTACCACCTTCACACTTACCCTCAATATATCCCACTTGATAGGAAAGTCCTGAACTACCCAGTCCTCTACCCAACTACCATGTCCTCTAAAGAGTAGTTTTAACTGAGAAACAGAAATTATATTCAGGGAGAGTGAACACTTGAAAATCTGTGTCCACTCAGGATTTAGGGAGTTCAATTGTGCACAAAGATGAATAATCAGAGACTTGGTCTTTGGAGAGAAACAGAAGCTCAGAGAAGAATCATAATGCAAATTCAGGGCCCTTCAGAGAGGGAAATTGAGAAAATAATTGTCTCACTCCCAATCCACATGCCTGTTTCCAGCTGGAGTTCCTCTAAGGGCAAGCTACACATCACATTTATGAGATGCTCCTAAATCTCTAATATTAACCACCTACATGTGAGATCAATGAATGCATTTTCTTTCCTTGCAACAAAATTTTGACTACAAATGGAATTCTTTCTCTGATCTTCCAGTGGAATTTGGAAAACTTCCAATACAAAGCTAAGCAAATAAGTTTTAAATGTACAACTACAATCCTGTAAGTCTTACGAAGAGCAAGAAGGTGGCATGGCAACTGAAATGGACTTTACATATGGAGAGTAATGAGCTTATTACACTATTTGTTTTCAATTTGTAGAAAAGTCAATTAGAACAACTATTCTTTGCTTCTTCAATGATTCTGCTCTATGCTTAACAACAGAAATAAATATTATAGCTTCCTTACAATGAAGGACAAGAACAGTATATTGTGATTTTTACCATCATTTTTACTAGCTTTCTAGTTTCCTCAAATCAGCCTCTTCGCTCGGAATAACCTCTCATGCATCCTCTCTTCTCTTAATTATGACACCACCGCTCTCCAAATGACACTGGAATCATATCCATCTATTCTAGTCAATAGGCTTAAAAAAATGAAGAAGTGAAAAATCTTACCCACCCTAACCCTCTGGGCATGACTAGGACTCCATCCAGCCTCTCACCTCTCAACCCCGGCAGCTGCCAATTCTACATCCACATAGAATTCCACTTGGAACCTAGTTAAACTCCTTTCAGAATGCTGTTTTCACTCCCCCTATATACCCTCCATTCAACCCTTCCTACTAGCTTGGTCTAATTCCATTCCCACAGTCCAATAAACAAGCTGATCAGATCACAGGTGCTTGGGCAGAGAATCTCACTCTCATCTCTCCCTCCAGACCTCTACACTTCCATATCTGCCTAGTTTTGATGCCCATGCTGCTCCTGAACCTGGAAATATCCCTAGGGAACAGTTGTGGCCTTAGAAGTAGCATTCTACTCAGAGCACTGAGTAGATGACGGGAAGATCAGGACTCAAAAGGAAAAAAAAAGACACTGTAAATGAACTTGAGGATGGACTCTATATGTCCATATTTCTCATACTATACCCTCAGAAACTGACATGGTGCCAGCATGAGGAGGTACGTAGAAAATATTGTTGACCAAGTGGACCATAGCAGAATAACAAATCACACTACCTACACCCAAGCACTTCTCAGTCTCTTAGAAGTGAAGCCACTCCAAATGACACGGGCTCACTATTTCATCTTACTTAACCTGATCCAACTCCAAATACTGCAGAGAACTGACAGCATTTCTTTTAAAAAGTATGTAAATAAATAATAAATAAAATTAATCCTTTTCACATACTGAAGGTATCTTTGCTTTAATAAGTTCCTCCAAATGTTATTCTAGGAGCCCTTAAAAATGTTATTTATTTTCTATGACAATTAGTACATGAACAGTTAGGGACATATACCTTTAATATTAATCTGCCAACACAAATATAAATCATGAATCATGAGATCGTAATTTATATTATGTAATCATCATAAAAACATAAAATATAAACTTACATGTTTGGATAAGTTGGGGCTCTTTGAATCAACATCATACCTAAAAGATTAAAATATAAAACTCAAATTATTTCCACAAAATAAAGCTACAGAAAAATATCAGAATTTCACCAAAAGAATGTAAACAATATAAATCAAATCAGTTATGAAAAACTAGCAAATTTAGAAGTCTCTTATAATCTGCTATATATATGCCAATGGTCGAATTCACAATCTCTGGGTCCTTTTATTTCCACACCTAAGTAGAGGTCCCGATACTTTTAGTCATCAATTCTGCACTTGAAAAGAAAGTTTAAAACTTCTCCTTTGTACCATCATTTAAAAAGTTTAAGAATTAAAAATAAAATAAAATAAAATAAAATAAAATAAAATAAAATAAAATAAAACAAAAAGAGCCTTCCCTTTGTGTGAATCAGCAGTATCCCAGTGCTGTTCAAAATTCCCCAACAACTGCAATTCCTCTCCACAGAATACCATTAAAAAATAAGCAAGTGTCATTTGTGTATATTCTAATTTTTATTTAGTATTTTAAATTCTACCATTAACTTTGAAATTTGGCGAAAGTAATGAGACATTACCTTTCCCCAATCACTGGAGTTAGGGAAGCCATTTTTTTTTACAGAAAGAGAAATGCATTCATGTAGGACTATTTCTATCCTGTTTTTGATTGACCAGTTGGTACTGGAAATAAATGATTTCTTAGAAAGATCCTGGGAAAATATCACTCACTATCACTTGAGCTCCTCATTTTAAAGAATTTGTAGGAAGAGTAAGATCTCTAACAGCCAAAACAACCTCAAATCACTGAAGTCTTAAGTAGGGAAATATTTGTACCAGCTCCAGTGTTTGTCCCAAATCATATTCCTTTCACACGCCTTGTACATAGCTTCCTACCAAAATTCCACTGCCTTTTTTTAAGGTTAATTAATTAAAGTCTTTGCTCTCACATAGCAAGAATGCTTTTACAAAGAAACAAAGCATCTCAATCAATAAAAGACAGAGTTCATAGAATGTACCAATGCTGGCCAGAGGTTCACTTACTTACTCCTTAGCAAAGTATGTTTACCACAGACTGGCTTCAAAATTGTGCAATGCAAAAATACCCGCCTCAAAAGAATTACAAAATACTCTCCTTCCCATCAGGGCATTCTGATCATTCTGAACAGCTGTAACCTAGAATTTTCAATCGGCTAATTGCCAACATCTACTGAAAACCTACAGATGTTAGTACAAAAAAAATATTTCTTATTCACAACAATTTTTTAAGAGTAAGATTGAAATTAGCAACTACAGCGTATCAAAGGTGAAAAATAACTGTGCTGGCTTCTCAAGAATCAGAAACTGCTTTCTATAAAGAGTCTACTGTGGACTGGGGAGAAATAACATGGTGTGTTCAGTTCTGTTAAAAGAAACAAAAAGAAGAGGAGGTGATGTTTTCACCACAAAAAGTTTAAGTATCTTCAAATCTAATCCCCTTTCATTGCCTTTAACAAAGCTTTTTTTTTAATGCTAATATTTCAAAAATGTGCAATTTACAGCATACTTCTAAGGGCTTTAGGTATGCATTGATTATAATCCATTTGAAATTACCATGAGTTTCCCTTTCATGCAATTTTCCTTCTAACTTTTCTAAAAGTATCAAGACTACTCTGGTCCTCACCTTCAGAGGACAGACATAAACATGACATTCTAAATACTTAAAATGAGTGTGTGTGTGTGTGTGTGTGTGTGTCTATGTGTATAAGTGCCATACTTTCATTAAGGAGGAGAGATTACGTGAAAAGCAGGAAGGTAAGTAGTTTACCCCTAAGAGGGTGCATCTCACTGCCTAAATTTACCCATGTCAATTTTGTAAACTTGAAGCTGCTACTGAAATATTATTTTTTTAAAAGATTTTATTCATTTATTCATGAGAGACACGCAGAGAGAGAGAGAGAGAGAAACAGGCAGAGGGAGAAGCAGGCTCCCTGCAGGCAGCCTGATGCAAAACTCCATCCCAGGACCCAAGGACCAAGACCTGAGCTGAAGGCAGACGCTCAACCACTGAGTCAACCAGGTATCCCACTACTGAAATATTATTATTACCAAAGTACTAAATTGGTAGTAACTGATATGGGTGGATCCCAAGGATCACGTTTTCAATTAGAAGTAAAGATATTGACCAGAGTTGTTCCTATACCTCTGCAATTGCAACTAAGACTCCAAACTGAAAACCAAAGATGTTACATATCCCTTATGATTGGCTCAGAGGTGCTCAAGGGTCACTCTCATGAGGGTCAGATCCTTTCCCACAAACTGACCCATAAAAGTGACAGGCTATTCCTACCTCTTGGGCAGCCAAGTGAAGGGGAGTTCCAAAATCTGAAGTGCCTGCAGAAGACAGCATCTGGTTTCCCAGTAAGATGCTGCTGGGCTACAGAACCTGCCTACAGGTACAGCCTGTGGCTACCAATAAAAGACAATGTCAGGTGACAGTCCTCAGAAATGCCTTTTGAGAACTGAGGAGCAAGTAGAGTGCATGATCAGTGTGACTGTTAAGGTGTCGATTTTTCAGAAAATAAGAGATCCACATGTTCCCCTTCTGCTCATCTACCTTCCCCTCTTCAAGGCCCTGCTCTTCTGCAAGTAGCTAAAACAATATATTTGAGGGTAGAGGAGGTGAAGTTTTGAAGTTTGAGATTAAAGTTTTAAAGAGAAGAGTACATTTGATAAACAAAATAAATGATTCTACTAAACAAAAGTGCCTAAAAACTCTCAAAATTAGACCTTGACATTGTTAAGGGAGTCCTTAACCAATGGGAAAAACTAGAATTAACCATGTTGGGAAGAAATTTTAAAAACTTACTTTCCTCAAAGCGTTGAGATGCTTCAAAAATAAAATACAATAACATTACACATTCACAATTATCACCATTTGATTTATCAAGAAGGAAAATAATTTGCCAGGTAAGTTAGACCTACACTCATAACTATCTTATTGATGTTCCAGTCTAAGTGGAAAAACAGGAGTGAAAAAAGTGTATCTCATTTCTCCTATTCTTCAGCTCATGCTATTTAGTGATGTGACTACCCACACCTCTTGCTCAAAGGCATTTTTTAAAAAAGATTTTATTTATTTATTCATGAGAGACACAGAGAGAGAGAGTTGGAGCCACAGGCAGAGAGAGAAGCAGGCTCTACGCAGGGAGCCCGACGTGGGACTCGATCCCGGGTCTCCAGTATCATGCCCTGGGCTGAAGGCGGCGCTTAGCCGCTGAGCCACCCAGGCTGCCCCGCTCAAAGGTATTTTTGTGCAGCTGTTCTGCAATAATAGTTTTCAGCTGTGAAAAAAAGGGATTTATAGGTACCTATGCTATTATCAGTATGATAATTGTAACAATATAATAAATGCCAGAGTTTAGAATTTTATCTGCAATACATACACAGCATGATGACAGAGACCATATCTCTTAAACAAAGAAGTACACATCAAATCAAAAGGGCAGGAGAATTTTAAAATTCATAGTTGATAAACTAATCAAGTATGTATCTCAGGCATATTACAGGAACAGTAATCATTACTATGGAATAATCAGAACTTATAGGAATTTGGTCAAGTTGTGGCAGGAAGACATATTCATTCTGTCTCTCCCTCTCTTTCTCTGTCATTATAATTTTCTATCAGCATTGAAGCTTAAATAAAAAAGGCTCCTGAAAACCATTTTTCAAATCCTCCATAATAGGTAATTCTTTATATCATACGCTTTCACAGCTTGTTCTTAATTTGTTCTTTAGAATTTTATAAATCAATGGACAGATTAAATAAAACACAATTCTGAAAACCATTTATATCTATCTGTTGGCCAATTTAGACTACTGTATTCCTCAACACTGTTGTTCTCTCCAGGGGACATGTTATCAGAAATGCATTAGAATATTACTGTAGTTCTCTGGGAGATGCAGGTTGGGGTTATGAATGATTTTATTGCCTACTTGATCCTGTTTTTATTTTCCAAATATCCTACAATGAATATTTTTCCTAGGAATAACACATTGCTTTTGCTAGGACAAAATTTAAAAACCAATTATAATTAGGTATACTAATGAATAAATAGATACACATAACTAGTGAACAAAGACATTGTTTTCCACACTTATTTGGGTAGATATGCTGGAAAAATCACAAAGTTAAAAAAAAAAAAGAAGAAAAAGAAAACCTGCTCTCACAAGTTAAAGGTGTTTTGCGAGATATTCTAATACATGGTAAATCAAAAGGAATTAGTTAAAGTGATATCAAAAATACTACATGAACTAAGAGAATACTCTTGTTGCTTTTCTTGGTAATCTTCTAGAAGTATCCTTTCTCTGGCCCTAATTGTTTGAATACTTCAGAGATGCTCTACTATTGAAATAAAGTTCTTTGAATTAAATTGCTGAAATTAACCAAATGCATTCAAAAGGCAAAATGATACATAATTCAATTTTGTAATATGCTTTCACATTTTGAACATTATACAATTTCTGTGAAAATTACTATAATTTTTAGAAGAAAAGAGAAAGCTGAAGAAGTTAAATCACACCAATTTACCTGCACTAATTTCTGTCACTTTATTTCTTCTTGTCACACTGAGATAAAATAATATAACATGCTCCCATTTCAATCAAACATAACAATTTCCTAGACAGTCTTACTTTTGTTTACTTAGATTAAATATATTCTATCATATTATTATATTCAATCTGCAGCAGAATACTTTAAACATATACTTTCATCTGTATTAAATAACCAAGGCAAAAATAAAAATATTCCAGTTTAGATATTTTAAACTTCATAAAATTTTAGAAATTTGGGATTTGTAGAATTTAACTTGAAACTATTTTAGGCAAAATCTGATCCTTTGAACATATTACATTTTCTGAGCCTTGGTTTTCTCATTTACAAAAATGGATTAAATCTACCTCAGAAACTTGTTGGATGGGTTCAAGTTATAATGTGTATATAACAAACTGTGAATAAGAGTAGTAGTATTACTAACCAAAATAACCTCTTTTTGTCTGTGCCTACAAAACGTACTAACTCTCAAACTCCATGAGCTTCTATAATAATTTTATCTCCTTTGTAAGTAACTGGAATACATGAGTGACGAACATATTAAACCATCTTATCATTCCTTCCTCCTGTGTTTCTGCCAGCAAATGTATTGAAGTTTTGTTTTCTTTTTTCTAATTGCCTGAAATACATACAGTGAAATTAAACAATATTATTGATTTATCATCAAATACTAGAGAAGTATGTGAAGTTCTAGCAATGCCCTAACTTCTCCCTCCCTTTAAGTGTTCCCTTGTTCATGCAAAGCAGACCTAGTAAGCTCACAAACATGACATAAGTATCAGGTGCCTCCCTCACCGAATACATTCTCATTTGGACTCACTAATTGGTCAGAGTGATTCTTGAAATGCTACCTATTCCAACAGGCATAATATTTGAAGACTAAGTCAATCAAATATTTGATTGCTGTCATCCTTTTGAAAGCACCCTTCTTTGGAGCACCTGGGTGGCTCGGATGGTTTAAGCATCTGCCTTCAGCTCAGGTCGTGATCTCCAGATCCTGAGATCAAGCCTCATGTCAGGCTCCTGGCTCGGCGGGTAGCCTGCTTCTCCCACTGCCTCTCCCCCTCCCTGCTCATTCTCTCTCTCTCTCTCTCTCTCTCTCTCTCACCACCCCTCCCCCATATCTCTCTGTCTCCAATGAATAAAAAAAAAATTCTTTAAGAAATATGAAAGTACCCTTCTTTTAATTCCACTTGTGAAATTCTGTAACAGCCACAGTTATGACATAGGTGGTAAGGGATGAGTAAGACATAGGCTTAAGAAACCAGGGCCAAGCAGGGACAGTGATAGTCACCTGGTAGCAACTGCTTGTGATGGTGGCAGGGGCCTTTTGGCAGACAGCAACCAAAACAAAATAGAAATAGTTCTGAAAATCATGGCTAACATACAGGCAACAAGTTCAGAGAACAAATCATACAGGACCTTGGCTTTACAGGTGAATTCTATAAAACTCTAAAGAAGACTTAATGCCTATTCTTCTTAAACTATTCCAAAAGATAGAAAGGGGAAGAAAACTTACAAATTCATTCTATGAGACCAGCATTACCCTGATATCAAAACCAGATAGACATCACACCAAAAAAGAGAATTACAGGCCAAAAACCCTGATGAATATACCGGCAAAAATTTGCAACAAAATACTATGAAATTGAATTCAACAATACACTAAAAAAAAATCATTCACCATGATCAAGTGGAATTTATTCCAGGTTGCAAGGGTGGTTCAATATTTGCACATCAACCAATGTATATATCACATCAATAAGAGAGGATAAGAACAACATGATCATTTCAATAGATGCAGAAAAAGCATTTGACAAAGTACAACATCCATTCATGATAAAAACCCTCAACAAAGTAAGATTACAGGGAACAAAGCTCAACATAATAAAGGCTATATATGAAAAAACCCACAGCTAATATCATCCTTTAGGGGGGAAAACTTAGAGCTTTTCCCTAGGTCAGAAATAAGACAAGGATATCCACTCTTACCACTATTATTCAACATAGTATTGGAAGACCTAGCCACAACAATCAAAGAAAAAGAAGATATAAAAAGCATCCAAATTGGTAAGGAAGAAGTAAAACTTTCACTATTTGCAAATGACATGATACTCTCTATATGGAAAATCCAAAAGACTCTACCAAAAAACTGCTAGAACTGATAAACGAATTCAGTAAAGTTGCAGAATACAAAATCAATGTGCAGAAATCTTGCATTTCTAGACACCAATAATGAAATAGCCAAAAAAGAAATTAAGAAAACAATCCCATTTATAATTGCACCCAAAATAATAAGATACCTGCAAATAAACCTAACCAAAGAGGTGAAAGATCTGCACTTGGAAAACTATAAAACACTGATGAAAGGAATTGAAGATGACACAAAGAAATGCAACAATATCCCATGGTCATAGATTGCAAGAACAAATATTGTTAAAATGTCTATACTACACAAAGCAATCTACATATTTAATGCAATCCTTATCAAAATACAGCACTTTTCACAAGCTCGAACAAAGAGTCCTAAATTTTTTATAGAACCACAAAAGATCCCAAATAGCCAAAGCAATCTTGACAAGGAAAAGTAAAGCTGGAGGCATC
Organism: Canis lupus baileyi; assembly: GCF_048164855.1. Classification (NCBI taxonomy): domain Eukaryota; kingdom Metazoa; phylum Chordata; class Mammalia; order Carnivora; family Canidae; genus Canis; species Canis lupus. The sequence goes on along the minus strand of NC_132862.1, from coordinate 14,872,863 downwards.
ACATTTCTGGACTTCAAGCTATATTACAAAGATATAGTAATCAAAACAGTATGGAATTGGCACAAAAATGGACATATAGATCAATGGAACAGAACAGAAAACCTAGAAATAAGCCCACAATTACATGGTTAATTAATCTTTGACAAAACAGGAAAGAATATCCAATGGGAAAAAGTCAGTCTCTTCAACAAATGGTGTTGGGAAAACTGGACAGTCACATGCAAAATAATAAAACTGACCTGTTTTCCTACACCATACACAGATATAAATTCAAAATTAATTAAAGGCCTAAATGTGAGACCTGATACCATAAAGACTTAGAAGAGAACACAGGCAGTAACTTCCTTAACATCAGACTTTGACATAGCAACTTCTTTCTAGATATATCTCCTGAGGCAAGGAAAACAAAAGCAAAAATTAATGGGACTACATCAAAATAAAAAACTTCTGCACAGCAAAGGAAATAATCAACAAAACTAAAAGGCAACCTATTAAATGGGAGAAGGTATTTGCAAATGACAATAACCAATAAAGGGCTGGTATGCAAAATAACTAAAGACTTATAAAACTCAACACCCAAATAATCCAATTAAAAATGGACAGAAGACATGAATAGACACTTTTCCAAAGAAGATATCCATATGGCCAACAGACACATGAAAATATATTGTTCACCATCACCTACCACCAGGGTAATGCAAATCAAAACTACATTGAGGTATCACTTCACACATGTCAGAAGGGCTAAAATCAATAATACAAGAAGCAACAGATGTTGAAAAGGTTGTGAAGAAAAAGGAACCCTCATGCACTGTTGGGAATGCAAACTGGTGCAGTCACTGGAGACAACAGTATGGGGGTTCCTGAAAAAGTTAAAAATAGAACTACCTTATGATCCAGTTATCCCACTACTGGGTATTTACCCAAGAATACAAGAACACTAATTCAAAGGGATATAGCATTATTAATAATAGCTAAATTATGGAAGTAGCCCAAGTGTCCATAGATTTATGAATGGATAAAGAAGATGTGATATACACATATATATCAAACAGAATATTATTCAGCCAAGAAAAAGAATGAAATCTTGCCATCTGCAATAACACAGAAGGAGCTAGAGAGTATAATGCTAAGTGAAATAAGTCAGTAAGAGAAACAAATATCATAGGATTTCACTTACATGTGGAATTTAAGAAAGAACACAAATGAGCTAAGTTAAAAAAATAAGAGAGAGAGGGAGATAAATCAAGAAACAGATTCTTAATTATAAAAAACTGATGGTTACCAGAGGGGAGGTACATGGGAAGATGGGTTAAACAGATAATGGGGATTAAGGTGTGCATTAGTTATAAGGAGCACCGGGTGATGTATGGAAGTGTTCAATCACTATATTGTACACCTGAGATTAACATAACATTATATGTTAACTAACAGGAATTAAAATAGAAACTTAAAAAGCATATGGGATTCTTAAGTTGCTCTCAAAGATTAAAATCAAGAATAAATACTCATGTCCACATCTTTTTATCCTGAAATTTGACTCTGGATAATTTATACTCTGAAAATTTTTTAAAATTATAGGAAATTTATATACGAGGATACTTGCTGCAGGATTACATGTAATAGTAAAAATAGAAAAATGCAAAATGTCCATCAGTAGATGTTTAGCTATATAAATTGTATTTTTAAAGCAATAAAAATTATGCAGCATTAAAACAAATGAAATATTTATAAAATACAGTGGCATAAAAAGATTTCTGAAAAAATGCAAGTAATAGGAAAATATTTGTGATTTTCAAAATATTGAGATTCCCATAAGCTTGTGTATCTTTAAAAAAAAAGATCTGCAAGTATATATATCGAGTCATTTACATTTTTGGTTGTTTGTGGGTTGTTTTTGGTGGGGTGGGTATTGGACTAACAGGAAACTCTCACTTTTAAATGCTTGTATTATTTAAAGTTTATAATAAATATTTTATACTTTTGAATGAGAGAAAACAATGCAAATGAATAAGAAAGGGAGAGAGAAAGAGAAATAAAAAGAACAAGATTTATATGTCACTTCTAAATAGCAACACTATGTGCAATCTCCATGATAAACATGATCAGGGAATCATTATATTCCACTTCAGGGTTTTTTCGCAGAAGTAACATTTTTATTGTTTGAAAAGGATTTTCAAAAGACATAAAAAACAAACAGGGCATAATAAATTTTGCTTGATAAATATAATGAATATTTAGAACTCCTATAATTCTTGAAGGAAAGGGCCTGGTATAAAATTCTCCTTTTATAAATAAAAACACTGCAGGTTATTTTACTGTACATATTTTAGAGGAAATTGAGAACAGCTGTTAATGCTAAATAACTTTCTTTTTACATTAGAAAGCAAGTTAGGATTTTTTTCAAATAAGATTTTTTTTTCAAATAAGATATTGATTAGCTTTTATCAAAAAGTATTTATAAAATATGACAGCCTGGCACATTTTATTGTTTCCAGCTATTTAAAGACATTTACATTTTTAATGTTCTTACAATGTTTAATGACTTGCAATGTTCATAAACTCCATTTTAATTTATTAAGTAAAAAAAAATTTATTAAGTACACACTTTATATAATGTTATACTTTTCCCTCTCAACAGATTTCCTTTGAACAACATACTGATACTTCAACAATCACCAGAGTTTACATCTGTGAAACAAAAACCAATAACAAGTAATATCTTGCAAACAAACTGACTTCAGATTCTCTGCAGACAAGAAGTTGAATTTAATGATAATATTTTGATATGCCCAATTCAGGATCAAAATCACAAGAATATTAAAAATATCAAAAATTCTGGCTCTAGCATCCTCGGTCTTGGAAATATGAGGCCACCAAGAGATAAAAGGAAGCTATAGTTAGGCAGAGATCCATATACTACACAAAGACACAGCTGAGAGAAACTTAAAGATCTTGGGGATATGAGCCATGGGGGTAAATGGTAAAGAAACCACTGAGGTCAAAGATGGTTTGAAATAATATCCATATATACCACCACAAATTTCCTCATAGTTAAATTGCTCACTAATTTTTTCAATAAACATATAGTGAAAAACCTATAAAATGCAGAATGTGCTAGGGATAGTGTTCAGGCCACTGAGGCCATAGAATTAGTCTGGTTTCCTACGAATGTAATCTAGTATTCGTGCAACCAGACCCAGCCATATGTTAAAAATTTCCCTTTAAAAATCATTTTTTAACAATGCAAGTTATACTAGAACTTACAAGTCAAAACGAAGGTTCTCCCTTTCTTCAAAAAAGTAGTCCAGAATAAATTTTCGTACAAAATCAGGATTTAAAGTATTATCAATCACTTCAGTCCTTCCAAACTGTAGAGAAAAAGAGAGAGAGAGGTTAAAATCAGGCTCTCCATGGTTAGTTATTGTACAGCATTGTACTTAGTATTAATATAGTTCCTTGAAAACATAAGCACTAAATATCTAAGTGATTGATAAAATAAAGCACTGCGGAAAAGTTTTTGGAGACAATATCATTGCCTTTATTCACTCAGGGAAATATGAAAAGGAGCACTGAGTTCATTCAAATTATTAGAAAAGCAGCTTCTGTAAATTCTTATAACAAGCTGAGCCACATTTTCTCTTTGCCCCACTTAAAAGCCAAATCCCATTCTAGTCAAAGGAAGTTATTTCTCCCTTAAATTTTAGTGTATCACAAATATTTTTCCTAAGCTAAGTGTATAACTCAGCCAAGCAACGTACAATCTTACAATTGGGGGTCCAAGTATTCATGATCAAGAAGTCCTCTACATAAAATAGTTTAATAGCCATATTTTGGGGAGAAGTTTCTCATAATCTGTTACACACTTCAATCATTTGGTTTTTGTTTTGTTTTGCTTTGCTTTACTTTAACTCTCATGGTATCTACAGCCAAGATAGGATCTATAATACGTACAGTTTTTAAGCTAGTAAATTGTACTTTTGCTTAAAAAAATAAGTTTCTCCATCTTAGGGAAAGTGGAAACCAAGAAATAAAATTTTCTAGTTGTTCAATGTGAAGGAAGGCCACCAGCGTCTGCTTCCAAAGTCATATCAGAAATATAAATTTTACAACTCCTTTCTTTTTTTTGTCTTTGGCTTACATTCCTCCCCTCCTACTGCTATGGAATTCTAGTAAGGGAATTTTAACCTTTGATTCTGAACAGCATTATGCATACCATCTTATCAGAGAACCAACTTTTATTAAAGTTCATGGGGATATTATTTTTTAATAGGAATAAGAGAAGTGTGGTAATCCACTAAAAAGTGAAGGTCATGCTTACATAAATTTTGATAATAAAACTATGGTACAAAATACTGATGACAAAGGATTTACCATGGTTATTGCTAACTAATTATCCAAAAAAGAACTAGTTTGCAGAGGCTTATGTATCTGAAAATGCTTTATGTCATGGACCAAAATCATACAGGCAACTGAGGTAATTAATTCAATGTTTCAAAAATATTCAACACTTACTTTGAATAATAATAATTACAGCCACCATTTATTGAGTACTTAGTTTCAAGTGCTTTTCACTAATTACTTTAAACCTTAATCATAACCATGAAAGGTAAGTATTATTAATCATATTTTAAAGATGAGAATTTTTTTAAAAAATACATAAATAAAGATGAAGAAATTGAAGCAGAGGATTCACAACCTCTGGCTATAAAATCTACATTCACTTTGGCTTAAAAATCTACATTCTTTTTTGGACTCGCCTCTATTTCAGAATAAAACATGTGAGGCCCTGAGAAGATCCAACAATGAGCCTTTCCATGATTTCTAATGTTTAAAAAGTGGGAATGTCCCAAATAAACATATGCTGGCAGTGCCCATGCACTCCAAAAGAGCTGTGCAGAGGTCATGAAGCTTGAGTCTGAACCAAACACAGCTGGGCCCTCCCAGCCTTTCTACTGCCTGGAAGCTCCCTATTGGTTTGCAGAGAACAGAGAGTACCAAACCAGTAAATGCTCAACACTCTCCAACAGAAAGTCAGCCAGGATGCATATTCCCTAGCACACAAGACCCTCTTGTGGATTTGAACCCAAACTCACACTCAGAGAAGACAGAATGAAGTTTCCCAGTGTAAGCTCCATGAGTTGCAAACCAACAATTTTCCAGGGCCTGTGAGTCATTAAAACATCCACAAGCCTGTTTCCCTAGGGACTGTTGCTTGTCAGCAATATGGGTGGCTCCTTATACTCTGCTATCTCAAGCGAAGATTAATAGGCAGTCATTAAAATTTTAGCTAATCATCTATATATTATGAACATTTATTACAATATGCCTTCCTACACATAGCTCTGAAATTGCTTTTGACATCACCAGTAACATTCACCTTGTGAAATCTTTGGCCCTCACACTAGACTGCTCAGCAGCATGGGACATGACTATCCATTTTATCCTTTCTGAAGCAGTCTTTTCTTGGTTTTGACACCACACTCCTGTTTCTCTTCCCGTCCTAGATTCTCAGGCTTGCAATTTCTCATTTTCAGAGCCAGTTCTAGGCCCTCTTCACCTGCCTAGCTTCACTTTCCTGTTAGATTATTTTATCTGTTCCTTTGGCTTTAAATCCCATCTACATGATGATGAATGCAACCATCAGTCCAGACACACCCCTGGTATGCTCATGCACACAACTGCCTTCTTGGCTTATTCATGCGATTGTCTAATAGGCCCTTCAGAATTATCATAGAACTTGAAATATTTATTTTATACCACAACCAGCACCCCAATCCTGGTCCTTACCAAGTCTACCCCTTGTCAATAAATGACACCATCATCCCCTCGGTTCCTTTGGCCATCAATGGGAGTTCTTTTTAACACAACTCGTATTCATCACCACCTCATACACCGGCAATTCCAACCTCAAACATATCTCCCAGCTATCTCCTCTCTGTATCTCCTGTCCACAGCTTCATTCAAACTTTTCAGTTTTCTCATGGACCATCTAAGGACCCTCCTAAATCATATCTTTGTGTACTCTTGGTCTCCCTCCAATTCTTCCTCTATATAAGAACCAGAATAATCTTTTGAAAAAGTGTAAACACATTCATGCAATTTCACCTCCCAAAAAGTGTTTAATGGCTTCCCTTAATAATTCAAATAAAACTTCTTTTGTCCTCAAGACTGGCTCCTTTCTACCTCTTGAACTACCCTTCAATTCTTCCTCCATACAAGATCCAGAATAATCTTTTGAAAAAGTATAAACACAGTCATGCAATTTAACCTCCCAAAGAGTATTTCATGGTTTCCCATAATACTTCAAATAAAACCTCTTTTCTTTTACCTGCAGGACTGGCTCCTTTCTACATCTTGGACTTCATCATGGACCAATATCTACTCTTCCTCTTCGCCCAAGCCAGTTGGCCTTCCTTTAGATCCCTTTACTCATCAAATCCTTTCCATCCTATGGCCTTTGCACCTGTTATTTATTCTTTCTAGTATGTGCATAACTCCATTCTGGCATGGCTGAATTTTTCTCATCTTTTAAGCACCTATTTAAGTGTCAGCATTCTGGGGCTAAATACTCATACTGATGTTGGCCCCCTACTCCTAAAATTATTCTCCTTCATAGCACCTGTTTTTTCCTTAAAAAAATTACATGTTATAATTATACTTTTATTTATTTGTTTTATATTTCCCTCCTTAGACAGTATGCTCCATGAAGATTACAAGACATACATACCTCTTTAACCTACACCTGTACAAAACTGAACAAATGATTAACTAAAGGAGATCTATATTTTTCAGAGAAAAAAGAATCAAAGATCATGTATAGTATAATACCAATTTTGATGCAAATATATGTTTATACATAGAGAGATAAAAATAGAGGAAGATCTACTAGAATGTAAAAATTATCTTCTAATTGTTTTTTTATTATATATTTCTGGACTTTCCTAATTTCTCACAATGAGTATGTTTTACTTTTAAAATCAGAAACAGGGGCACCTGGATGGCTCAGCTGGTTGGGCATCTAACTCTTGGTTTCGGCTAGGATCATGATCTCAGGATTATGGGATCAAGCCCCACATGAGGATCCGTGCTCATGCAGAGTCTGCTCGAGATTCTCTCTCCCTCCTGCTCTCTTTCCCTTTCTTCCCCTCCCTCTTGTTTGCACACTTTGTCTCTCTCTTTATCTCTCTTTCAAGTAAATAAATAAAATCTTTAAAAAAAATAGAAACAAAACTTTTAAACAGTGTTACTGTTTTTTAATCCATCCTATTATGAAAAGTGAAATCTGGCAATAATAAGAAATCACATTATGACTAGTTAAGCTCATGGGAAATATGTTGGTTCTTTCCCAGAGGCTGGAATATATTAGCTATCAACCAAGTGATTAATCTTTTTGACTTGAAATGAAATTTGTCTCAGCTAATGCCTTAGACTACCAAATAAATTTCTAATTCCTTGGAAAATATATAGTTGCATATAATTCTGTGTGGATCAGAAAGGATTAAATTTTTAAGTAAAGACAATTATTAATCACTTTTATCCATGGCGCATACACCCAGAAACAACTACTTGTATCCTAAAAAGTCTTCTTCTGAGTATCAACTATCCTGGATTGTCAGAAGCACCTACAAACCTGATTACAATAATCTCTGGCACAATGAATATATCCAAATATGTAGACAATCAAGCATCTTTACATAATTACACTGTATTAAGTTTTATTATCCCATAATTAGAAAAATGTGAGGAAAAATGTATGCAAGTTTTTTTTTACTCAACAAGTATGAAAGTTTTCAGTCATTTGAAAAAAGTATGTAAACATTACTTTTATTGGAACACAAAACACTGTTTCTTTTAAAACTTTGGCCAAAAGAAAATAAAATTCACAATCAAGTCTTTGAAAGTTTTCCTCTATTTTATGCTTGAGCTAATCGGATAAATGTCTACTTTTCCAATTTAGGAACAAGTCCTGCAGAAAATGATAGAATGGAAATATTCCTGATTTCTAAATCAACTAATTGTTAAACTGCTTTGGAGGAGCAGTGCTAGTAGAACATTCATCTATTTATGGTACCAACCAGATGAATTCTGTTTTTGATAAAAATGTTCAGAAAGGTTTAGTTTATTGTGAAGGCCCAGAACAGCCACCCAGGTCATATTCATGTGCCAAATGAGGTCAAAATGATAAAGAGAGACGTCATCTGGACAATGTGCACTTGTCCAGATGTGCACATTTATAATTTGATCATATTAGAATTCTATCTTAGTGGTAGTGATATATAGAGCATGGTCTCCAGAAAGTAGACAAGAATACTAAATAAATTGAGTACTGAAAGACAATATTAAGAAAAATTCAACTTAAAAAGCTCAGTTTAGCACTATACATACCCAATTTGCATAAAGATTTTACAAAGTACAAGCATGCATGTGCACACATACACACATGTGCACATACAACACTATTTGTACACATTTCCTCTTGAAAGTTAAATACTTGGATTACCAAAAAATCCATGGACCTCTTCCTCCAAGGGAAAGAGATATGGTTTGGTCATGTACCTTATCATCCAAGATTATTTTTTTGCTTGGATCAAAGATCTGAAATTCACTTAATGATAAAAAGACAAGTGGAAAATCTGAAGGCTTTATCTAGGTCTTACATTATTATACATCACTGAGATATATCTATAGATGTAAATGTGAATATAAATACATATACACACAGAAAGAAAGAAAAGCCACTTTCCTCTAGTAGCTTTTGTTTAAAATGGATATTTCACATAAGTGGCTCACTTAAAAGTTCATAAGTTCACTTTTTTAGGTGTTCAGTCTTAAGGAATGAACATAAATCATTAACCAACAAAAAAAAGGACACCTTGATCACATCCCTATAAAGATTACATATAAAATAAAGGATTAAACTCCACCAATTTTTAAAATTATAGTATTTTAAAATCTTAGTTAAAACATTTTAATATGCTCTAAAAATAACAATATTTCAAGAAACTGTTAACCATGTCATTGCTTGTTATTAATTCTGTGATTAATGACATGTTTTATCATCTAAAGAGAAAAAAATGAAGTCAATTTATCAAAGAGGTCCTTATTGGGGAATATGAGTTAATTTTTATCCTATATCAGTTAGATTTCCATATATGTGATACAAAATATTATTAAATGAATTGAGCAGATTATTATTTTAAGTTACTTTGTTATTTTAAGTTATATTTTTAAATTTAGATTATCTAAATTTAATTGAAAATGAACTTGAAAATGTAATCATACTAGCCCTGAAATTTCTGAATATTTAAAAGCAGTTCTACACCATAGATGCACAATGAATGCTGTTGACTCACATTCATTAGAAAGTAGGCAATTATTAACTTCATATACTCAAAACTAACTTTTGATTATTATCTTAAAAATCCTCCAAAGGAATAATTCCTAGATTTTTTTTAGGAATTATTATATTCTATTACTGTCTTTCATAAAATTTTGCAACACACTTTCTCTCCTTCCTAAGATTCTATATGATAGACCTTTAGATATAATTTTAGCACTGATATTTTTAAATTCTCAATGTTTGTTTCTGTGAGTTTTATTCACTTTAGGGTTTTTTGGGCGTTGTTGTTGTTGTTGCTATTGTTGTTTCGAGAGCTTAGAAGGAAAATGGAAACATTGCAAAGCTAAGACTGAGAATTATTTTCACTCAAAAATGATCAGAACCAACTTTTGCTTTTGCCAGTGGCAAATTAGGTTGTTTCAGACCAACTTCTCCCCTGAGAACAACCAGAAAAAATCTGACAAAATTAAAAATAATCTTTTTAGAGTAACCAGAGAGCTAAAAAGTTATAGATGTGAGGAAACCTGGAGGAAAGAGGAGCCAAAAAGAGGGCCCTGGATTTGAAAAAGAAGCAAACTAAACTGATTTCAGCAATCTCATCAAGTTGAGGAAGACAGTGAAGTTTTTAAAAATCATCAAAGGAGTTATATGCATGTTCACTATATTTCTTCCCACTTGTCAATATGTTTAAGGTTTTTTTTTAATTGAGGGATTTAAAAATACAAAAGCAAAGATTTTAGGTTGAAATTCTAAGAGGCTACACAGGATGAATCAGAAGATCAATCCTTAAGAAGAATGAAGCTCAGCTCAGAGTGAGTCAAATCTTTAATTGAATTAAGATAAACTTTTTCTAGCCTAGTTATCTCTCCAGAAGCAAAAGTAAACCCACTCTGGAGAAATATAAAATCATCCAAAGCCTCAAGTATATGGCTAAATTTTCTTACATAATATTCAGCAATTATTAACAGGCATGAGGACTTCTGCCTCTAGTTCTAATGCAGTCACTTGTAACAGACCAACATTCCAGTGGAGAACCAGAAAAGGTAGTAGATAAAATACAAAAATATGTTTGATATTATTGTAGAGATGCAAAGGCACCCACGAGCTGAAAAGCCCAATTCTAGAGAGAAGGGAAGTTAATTAATGTGACCCCAACTTTTGCTTCGAACAGTGACAAATTAAAAATCAACTTCATATAAAAATGGAGAGAGAAGCAAAGCCAGAAAATCTCAACAACGATGAGCCATACTTTTGAAGACTACACAACCGAACAGAGGTAGGAGCTTAATGAAGTTAGAAAAACTGTCTGAACCCAGACTTCACTAAAATTTCAGGGAAACTAAAGGTGTCAAGGTCCAATTTCATACAAAGTTACCATTAAAAAAAGAGAGATTAGAGAGCAGAATAATTTCTCTACAGGAAATGAAAGAATGCGAAAAGATACAATCAAAAGCCAAACTAAAACTGTAGTATCTCAAGTAGAGCCAAAACACATACTGACATGAAACAATTGCATAAATCAGAATTAGTAACACAGAGAAAGGAGGTGAAATAAATCAAAGAGGAACTAAAGGTAAAATAGATAAAACAGCATCTTAGAACTGAAATAAACTAGTAAGGACACAAGAATAATCACAAGAGATAAAACCTTAACAGAAATTGGAAAGAAATATTTTTGTTTTTAAGAACCAAAAATAAATGGGAAAATAAAAGGAGAGAAAGTATCAAATACTGAGTACAGGCAAACTGGACCCATCATATAATAACAGAAGTTCACAAAGAAGAAAATCATAACAAAGAACAGACAAGTATCAAAAATTGCAATTCATCATCACCTGGCTTAAAGAAAGACAAAACTAGATTTTCTTCAGATTTTTGACAGAAATGTTTTATGACAAAAAAATGAATAACATTTAATATACCTAACAAAAGAAATATAATCAAAAAATTGTATATTCTTCATATTCAAAGGGCACAAATAGTTGTTGACATAATGAAACCACATGAATATTGGTCCCATGAGCTCTTCTAAAAAATCTACTAGAGACTGAGCTTTAGATAACCAAAATTAGTACAGAAATATTGACATATGGAGTGGTGGTGAGCATTACTTATAGAACTAAGACCCCATTGGGGCTAAAAGAGAGAAAATAAAGCATGCAATGTCAACATAATTGATATGATCTGATAATGCTGACAGAATGCAACATTATTCCAACTAAGAAGTGGAAAACCCCCAAAGATCCAGGTGCTAAGCATCAATGGGTACTACACCAAAATAGAGAGAACACAAGACATCATTTGCCTCCTATGGAAAGTTCACACCATCACCAATACATTTGCTAAAAGAACTGAACCTATGTCTGATCAACCTCCTAATACAATTATCAAATTATAGAAATACAGAGAATAGCAAAAGCATGATGAACTGCACCATTAGCATATAGTCAATAAGATCCTGACTGTGGAAATCTATAGGTAAAATGGTCAGTTTCTAAGTTGTAAGAAAAGTTATAAGAAAAACAAAGGAACAGAGGGAAAGCTGTAGACTAAAAGAAACAGAAAATACATACCATTTTTTTTGAAATGTGCATGACTAAACTATAATGCTGAAAAATGCACACTTGGATAATAAAACCATAAACACATGCACACACACGGATCATTACTCTTTGAAAACAGAGTGTGCTCTGTTTGGGAAGGTCGATGAAAAAAAATTCTAGGGTGCTGGCAAAGTTCTATTTCTTGACCTTGTTAATGGTTAGATGGGTGTTTGCCTTCTAATAATTCACCAAGGTTTTTATTTTTTGTATGGTTTTATTTGTTCCCAATAAACAAAAGAGAAAAGTGAATGCCAAATAAGGGCATCTCAAATAAGGGCATCTCCCTGTAAAGAAAACTGAGACAATTATTGACAACATGACTGCAAAACTGCACCAACATAAATTTTAAAGGGAATTCTTCATACAGAATTCAAATGATTATTGAAGGAAACATATAAATGCACAAAGAAATGAAGAGCACCTAATACAGTCAATACATGGAAAATAAAAAAAGAATATTGATGATGTAAAATAATAATAAACTATCCTGTGTGTTTACATCACATACAAAATTAACATTCACAATAATGATACCAAACATGGGAGTAGAGGCAAGTTAAAATGTATTAGGACTAAGCATTTTCTGGAAAACTGTAACAAAATTAACTTATCAGATTCTAAAATATCAAGAAACTTTTATGCACATGTTGAAATATTTAGAGTAACTACTAAAAATAGTAAAAGAACGTAAAACTAACAGCCTAATATTGGGAAAAACAAGTAATGCTAAAAAATTATTGTCAAATCCAAAGAAGAAAAAAAATGAGGGATAAGGAATTTAAGACATGAATAAAATTTAAAAAGTAAAAAAGAAACAGTAAAAGGCAGATTTAAACTGAAATATATTGGCAATCCCACTAATTGTAAATAACCTAACACTTCCAATAAAATAAATATTATTGGTGTAGATTTCTTTTTAAGCCCAAGTGTCTGCTGCTTACTGGAAACACACTTTAAGTACAAAAACACAAGAAAACTAAAAAGTAAATCCAGGAGAGAAAAGACTAAATGTGCAAACATTAAAGAAAAGAAAGCCAGATTAACTATTCAAATATCATGTGAAGTAGAATTTGGGAAATAGTTCCAGATTAACTATTCAAATATCATGTGAAGTAGAATTTGGGAAATAGTTCCAGAGAAAAAGTAAAAGTCCTAAACATCCTGCTTCTGGAAGTAAAGAACTGCCGAAAGAATGACAGGGGTTTATTTATTTATTTATTTATTTATTTAAGTAGACTTTGTCTTTTTTTTTATTAGTTTCTGAGGTATAATGTAGTGATTCATCAGTTGCATATAACATCCAGTGTGCATTACGTCAAGTGCCCTCCTTAGTGTCCATCACCCAGTTATCTGTTTTCCCCTACAACCTCCCCTCCAGTAACCCTCAGTTTTTCTTAGAGTTCATCATCTCTTATGGTTTGCCTCCCTCTCAATTTTCATCTTATTTTATTTTTCCTTCTCTCCTCTATGTTCATCTGTTCTGTTTCTTAAATTCAACATATGCATGAAGTCATATGGTATTTGTCTTTCTCTAACTGACTTATTTCAATCAGCAGAATACACTCTGGCTCCATTCATGTCATTGTAAATGGCAAGATTTCATTCTTTTTTGATATATCACATTTTCCTTATCCATTCATCTGTCAATGGACATCTGGACTCTATCCATATTTTGGGTATTGTGAACATTGCCACTGCAAACACTGAGGTGCATGTACCCCTTTGAATCACTATGTTTGTATCCTTTGGATAAATACATTGTAGTGCAATTGCTGGGTTGTAGGGTAGCTCTATTCCTAACTTTTTGAGGAATTTCTATACTGTTTCCCAGAGTAGCTGCATCAGTTTGCATTCCTATCAACAGTGGAAGAAGTTTCCCCCTTTCTTCACATCCTCGCCAACATCTGTTGTTTCCTGAGTTGTTCATTTTAGCCATTCTAACCAGTGTGAAGTGGTATCTCACTAGTTTTGATTTGTATTTTGACAGTGGCATTTTTTAAAACACACAGAAGCCCACTTGAAGGTGCTCCAATTTGTCAAATTTGTGAAAATTTGAGCTCCCAAATAAACAGTAATATATAAAAATCCATTGAAAAAGAATAAACAGTGAGTCTATGCTTATAAAATAAATTAATAAATTAAAAGTCTAATGAGGAAGGAGATATTTATATACTCTCAAACCCATCTCCCCACACACTCATCAACTACTTTCCTAACATAATTCCCAGAGTCTTCCCCAAAAATATTAACTACAAAAAAGGACTGTAACTTTTTGGTGGAGAAGGCTAGCAGACATTACTTTAATCAAGTGAGCAAAATTAACCTAACCAAAACTGGGACATATCAAATTCCTGTGACACCAGATATGATACAACAAGAAGAGCACACAGTTATCACCTCTGTGATATTTCATCCAAAGTTGCACATGAGAGAAAATATTCCACAAAATCAAAATAAGAGAAATTCTATAATGTAGGGAACATTTCATTTTCAAAAGTGTCAAGGTCAACAAAGGTAAGGAAAGATGAGGGAAGTATTCAAGATCAAAAGAAACCCAAAAAAATGACAACTACTGCAACATGTAATTCTGAATGGAATCCATCTGCTTTAAAACATATTATTGGGACAAATGCTGAAAACTGATCTTATGATTTGATGGTAGTAACATGTCAATGTTAATTCCCTATGTCTCAGTATTATATTATGGCTATGTAGGAGAATATCCTTTGTGCAAAAAAGTATTCAAGGGCTATGGGTCATCATGTTGGCAACTTATTCTCAAATAGTCCAAAGGAAAAACATTTTTATATTTGCAACTTTCTATAAATATAAGATAGTTTCAAAATTTAAAAAAGTTTGAATCTAAAAGTTAACAAAAGTACAACTAAAAAATTGTAGCCTAAAATGCATATAATAGAAAAGACAGATGACTAAAAATAAATGTTTAGAAACAGAATTTAGAAACAGAACAACAAATTAAATCCCCAAAATGTGGGGAAAAGTAACAAAGATTATTGCAATAATCAATAAACTTTAAAAAAACTAAATAAAATAATCAATAAAAGCAAATGTAGATTCTTTGAGAAGACTAATAAAACTGATAAACCTTAACCTTAATCAAGATTGTTAACCTTAATCAAGAGGGAGAAAAGAGAGAAAATGCAAATCATCAATATCAGAAAATAAAAAGAGCATCATTATAAATCATACAGAAATTAAACATAACAGTATATTATAAGAAACTTAGTGCCAATAAATTTGAGAATTTGGGCAAGACTAATTAATTCGTGGAAGAACATAGCATACAAAACTGACAGAAGAGGAAATGGAGATCTTGAGTAAACATACAAGTAAGAAAGGAAATGAATCTGAAGTTAAAATATCCCACAAAGAAATATCTAGGCTAAGAATGCTTTAACAGCAAAATGTTCTAAACATTTTAATTAAGATATGACTTTCACTTTTCATATATTCTCTCAGAGAACAGAAAAAGTGGAAAAATACTTTCAAGCACATTTAATGAAGCCTACCTAACCTAAGTAACAAAATCTGAAGTCTATGACAAGAAAGGAAATTTATAGATCAGTATCACTCATAGCATAAATTCAAAATTCTAATACATATTAGCAAAGCATAGCACATAATATATTTAAAAGGTAAAACATTATGAATCAATGGGTTTTATTCCAGAAATAATATTTATTTTAACTGAAAACCCAATATGTAATTCACCACATTGACAAAATAAAGAAAAATCATACAAGCATCTCAAAAGATGCATACATGAAAACTTGACCCTTAAGCTCAGGAATAAAACAAGGATGCTTCCTAATACCACTTTTATTCAACACTGTACAAGAAGTACTTGTAGTGCAATAAATATCATGATTAGATAGGAAAAAATAAAACTCTAATGTGCAGATCAGCATAATTTATGCAGAAAATTTTAAGACTCTACAAACTATCATTAGTAAATTGAGCAATGTCACTTCAGTTATTACCCAAAAAACAAATTATATTTTATATATCTCAATAAAAAAATGAAAAATACTGTTACATTAAAATAAAAAATATTAAGTTGCTAAAATGAAATCCAACTAAAGATATGCAAGAGTTCTACATAAAAATACTATAACATATTAAAAGAAACTAAAGAAAAATAATTAGAGGGATATCCATTTTCATACATCATAAGGCATACTATTTTACATATTTCAATTCTCTGAACTTGATCTACAGTTTCAACACAATCTCAGATCTCAGTGTGTCTCTGTGTGTGTGCATGCTCATGTGCATATGTATGTATGAAGTAGGAAATAAATTCCAAAATTTCTGTAGAAAGGTAAAGACCTAAGAATATCCTAGAGCAGGGTTCAGAAAATTACGGCCCCTGAGCCAAATCTGGCCTGCTGCCTGTTTCATAAATTAAGATTCATTGAAGCATAGCCATAATCAAGCATTCATGTATTGTCCATGGCTGCTTTCATGCTACATTGGCTAGAGAGACCATAGGGCCATCTAGCCTAAAATATTTATGAATCTCTTATTTATATCTGGTCCTTTACAAGAAAAAAAAAATGCTAACCCTTGGCATTGAAAATCTTGGGGAAAAAAAAAAAACTACAAAGCACCAACAACCAGATTTAGTTATTAAAACAAAGTATACCATAATAGAAATCAAAAACGGCCCTCACATATAGTCATTTCATTTATGATAATGGTGATATGATTGCACAGTAGGAAAAGGAAATCTCTTTAATAAATGCTCCTGGGTCAATTAGATACCACATGGAATCAAAGTAAATTTTACTTCAAGCCATATCCAAAAATTAATCTCAGAGGAAGTATAAATCTAAATATGAAAGTTAAAACAATAAAACTTCTAGAATATAACATTGAGGAACATCTTCATGGCCTTCAAATAAGAAAGTATTCTAAAACAAAACAAAAGCACAGCTCATAAAGGAATACACTACTATGGTGACCTAAATTAAGAACTTCTGGGATGCCTGGGTGGCTCAGCGGTTGAGTGCCTGCCTTCGGCCCAGGGCGTAATCCTGGAATCCCAAGATCGAGTCTCACATCAGGCTCCCTGCATGGAGCCTGCGTCTCTCTCTAACCATGTCTCTGCCTCTCTCTCTCTCTCTCTCTCTCTCTGCGTGTCTTTCATGAATAAATAAATAAAATATATTTTTTAAAAAAGAACTTCTGTTCACCAAAATACAGAGCTCAGAGAGTAAAAAACAATGCTACAAAAGGAGACATTTGCCAGACTTATTAGCAACAAAAATTCCTATCCTAAAGATATAAATAACTCCCAAAAATCAATAATTGGAAAAACAGCTGAGCATGCCCATCATAAAAGATAGCCAAATGATCACTAGGCCTACTAAACGATGCTCAGTCAGATAGCAGGAAGTTAAAATCCAAACAAGATACCTTTGCACACTAACCAGAATGGAAACATTTAAAAAAAAAACTTAACAATAGAAAGCATTAACAAGAATGCTCCGCCATAAGAATGGCAGATGGAAAATGATTTGGCGGTATGTACTGAAAATGAAAATATGCACACCAATGGAAGCATCACAATCCCTGATTTCAAACTATATTACCAAGTTAGTAATCAAAACAGTATAGTACTGGCATAAAAACAGATACAAAACCCAATAGATCAGAATAAAGAGCCCAGAAATCAACCTATGTGTATCAATTAATTTACAACAAAGGAGCCAAGAATAAACAATGCGGAAAGAATTGTCTCTCCAATAAACCATGGGAAAACTGGACCGTCAAATGCAAGAGAATGAAACTCTTATACTATATGCAAAAACTAATCCAAAATAGATTAAAGACTTGAATGTAAGACCCGAAACCATAAGATTCTTAGAAGAAAACAGAGGCAGTAAGCAACCTGACACAGGTCTTGGTGATAATTTTTTCAACCAAACAAAAAATCGAAAATAAACAAATGAGAATGCATCAAACTTAAAAGTTTCTGCACAGCAAAGGAAGCCATCAAGAAATTGAAAGGACAACCTACTGAATAGGAGAAAATGTTTACAAATCATATACCTGATAAGTGACTAGGATCCAAAACATATAAAGAACTCATTTAACTCAATAGTAAAGAAGAAAAAAAATTAATCCAATTAAAAAATAGGCAGAGGATCTATCTAAACAGACATTTTTTTCCAAAGACACACAGATGGCCAATAGGTGCAAAAAAAGGCACCCAACAACACTAACCCATCAGGGAGATGCAAATAAAAACTACAGCGAGTATCACTTTACACCTGTCAGAATGGTCTTATCAAAAAATTAAGAAATTGCTAGTATTGGGGAGGACGTGGATAAGAGGGGAACCCTTGTGCATCTTGGTAGGACTGTAAACTAGTGCAGTCACTATGGAAAACAATATGTAAGATCCTCAAGAAATTAAAAACAGAACTACCATATGATGCAGCAATTTTATTTCTGGGTATTTACCCAAAGAAAACAAAGATACTAACTCAAAAAGATATGTTCATTGCAGCATTATTTACAATAGCCAAGATATGAAAACAACATAAGTGTCCATCAATGAATGAAGGGATAAAGAAGTGACATCTCTATATATATATTCTATATCTAACATTATACTATTCTACATATAATAGTATATATCTCTATATATATAATATTCTAATTTATATGTATTAGAATGTTATTCAGCCATAAAAAATAAGGAAATCATGCCATTTGTGGCAACATGAATACCATGAGGGCATTATGTTAAGTTAAATAAGCCAACGACAAATATTCTATGATCTCACTTATATGTAGAATACTTTTTAAATAAACTTTAAAAGCTCATAGGTATTATGCTGAGTGAAAGATGTCAATTGGAGGAGGACAATCATCATATGGTTTCACTCATACGTGGAATATAAGAAATAGTGAAAGGGATTACAAGGGAAGGGAAGAGAACTGAGTGAGAAAAATTAGAGAGGGAGACAAACCATGAGAGACTTCTGACTCTGGGAAACAAAGAGTTGTAGAAGGGGAGAAGGATGGGGGATGGGGTAAACTGGGTACTGGGCACTCAGGGGGGCACTTGATGGGATGAGCACTGGGTGCTACACTGTATGTTGGCAAACTGAACTTAAATTTTAAAAATGTAAAAAAAAAATTAATTAATTAAAATTTTTAAAAAACACTCATAGATACAGAGAACACATTGGTGGTTGCTGCCAGAGGCAAGGGTGGGGTGTGAAAAAATATGAGTGGGGATCCCTGGGTGGCGCAGCGGTTTAGCGCCTGCCTTTGGCCCAGGGCGCGATCCTGGAGACCCAGGATCGAATCCCACGTCGGGCTCCCGGTGCATGGAGCCTGCTTCTCCCTCTGCCTGTGTCTCTGCCTCTCTCTCTCTCTGTGACTATCATAAGTAAATAAATAAAAAATAAAAAAAAAATAAAAAAAAAATATGAGTGAAGGAGGTCAAAAGGTACCAACTTCAGTTACAAAATAAATAGATCATGGGATATAATGCACAGCATGGTGACTACAGTTAGTAACAAAATAATGTGTGTATTTGAAAGTTGCTAAAAGAGTAAATCTTAAAAATTCCTATCACAAGGGAAAAAATTGTAGCTATATGTGGTGACAGATGTTAATGAGATTTATCGTGGTAATCATTTCACAATATATATAAAAATAGAATTATTATGCTATACCTTAAACTAATATAATGTTATATGTCAATTATATCTAAATTTTTAAAAAATGAAAATATATATAACCTATGGCTTAGAAATTTTACTCCTACATATACAAACAATAAGAATAATAAATATAGGTCAGCCCGGGTGGCTCAGTGGTTTAGCACTGCCTTCAGCTCAGGGTGTGATCCTGGAGACCCAGGATCGAGTCCCACGTCAGGCTCCCTGCATGGAGCATTCTTCTCCCTCTGCCTGCGTCTCTGACTCACTCACTCTCTCTCTCTCTCTCTCTCTCCCTCTCTGTGTGTGCGTCTCTCATGAATAAATAAATAAAATCTTAAAAAAAAAAAAAAAGAAGAAGAAATATATAAATAGGGATGCCTGGGTGGCTCCGTGGTTGAGCATCTGCCTTTGGCTCAGGGCATGATCCCAGCCTCCAGGGATTGATTGAGTCCCACATCAGGCTCCCCACAGGGAGCCTACTTTTCCCTCTGCCTATGTCTCTGCTTCTCTCTGTGTGTCTCTCATGAATAAATAAATAAACAGCTTTTTAAAAAAAAGAGAGAAGCACAAGAATGTTCTAATCAGTTAATCATAATATGCAACAACTGGGAACGACCCAAATGTCTATCCAGAGTAGAATGGATAAATAAATTGGGGTATATTCATAAAATAGAAAAACATACGGCAAAAAATAAAACCAAAGTATTTATTACCACATGCATGGAAAGACTATCAAAGCATAATTGTGAGTTAAAGAAACTAGACACAAATAAATATATACTATGTCATTCTATTTATATAAGGCGTAAGAATGGAAAAAATTACTCTATAGTGTTAGAAGCCAAGATAGTGGTTTAATTTGGGAGAAGAGAAGGACACAATCAGAATTGCTGGATTACTAGAAGGTTCTATTTATTGATCTAGGTGGTGGTTACATTATGTATTCACATTTAATAAATTATTGTGTTGTATTCTTTTCCCCCTTATTTGGGTGTGTTTTAATTTCAATAAAAAGGTATATTAAAAACAGAACAGAAATTCAGCCATAATAAAAAGGGAATTAATTCTGCCATTTGCAAAACAACATAGATGAAATTTAAGGGCATTATCCTAAGTGAAATAAGTCAGTCAGAAAAAGATAAATACTATGTGATCTCAGTTACATGTGGAATCTAAAAAAACTAAACTCATAGAAACAGGTGAGATTTGCAGTGGCCAGGGGAAGCAGGAATGGACAAAAGTGGTCTAAGGGGTACAGAGTTCCAGTCATAAAATGAATAAGTTTTGAAAATGTGATGTACAACATAGTGACTGTAGTTAATAATACTATATTAAATATCTGAAAGCTGCTAAGAGAATAGATTTTTAAAGTTCTCATCACAACACACACACACAAATATATAGATGATAGATGATAGATAGATGATAGATGGGTTAACTCATTTTAGTAATCATTTTGCAATATATACATATATCTAATTACTACATTGTACATTCTAAACTTATATAATGTTACACATCAATTATATCTCAATAATCTCTTTCCTGAAAAAAATAATTCAAGAGACCAAAATTATTCTGGATTTGTTTTTCAAGTAATAACCAGCAAAATTCTATTGGAAGTATGATTCTCATTCAATTAGTCACAGTATATTCATAGAGTTAAAAGACTTTAACTGAGTCATATAAAGAAAGGACAACTTAAATTAAGCCACAGCTTCTAATCATCTGTAGCCAGGAATATTTGTAAAACTACTTCATGTCCTTTTCTAAACAAAGAGACTTCAAGGCTCAAAGATCTCTTTCCAAAACTAGTATGTCTGACTTTGGGAACGCAAATGTATAGAGTATTTTCCTGAGGGGCACACAAAATATTTTTGCTAAAATAGTAATGCCTTAAGACTGACTACATGTATCAGAGAAGATTTTGGTATTACAAAATTCTTTCAACCACAGGCCACACAAGTGTTCCTGTAAGAGAACTTCAAATGTCTTCTGTTACAATCGCCTCACTGAATTGCAGTGAAGTCAAGATATATATTGTGAGAATCCTTTAAATGTCTATGAGAAGAATATAATCTCTGCAGATTGAATGTTTCACAGTATTCAGTCATTAGGATATTTCTTTTAAAAAAGAGAAAAGCAAACTAAACAAAACAGACATGTTCATTTGCTCTGCATCATGAATCCTATATGGGAAGGCAGTGTCATATAGGACCCTCCTCCGAGGCTGAGCAACAGTGCCTGCCTAAAGATTGTGGGGAGTTTTCTGTCCTGTATCAATAACCTTAGATGGTTCACTCTAGTATTCCTATAAGACAAAAAAGGAGAGAATGAAATCAGTGCCCCTTAAGCTTCAAGGACTGTATATATTTTACATGGATGCTGTTTAATTCAAGTTCCAAAATATGTAGTTAAAAGTCATGATAAGGAGCTGCAGAACAAATCCTGGGCTCTCATAACTAGTTAGTATACCACACAAATGTTCTCATTTGAAAAACGTGACCTTCATACCAAATGACCTTCTTCCAACTCCTAATTTTGAAACCATGAGAGTTAAGTGTGTGCCTAAATTTGAGGGTCTCCTCAAATTTATCCTTCCAACAAATATTAACTGGCACCTTCTAAGAACAAAGCCCTATCTTAAATGCTATAGTGCAGGAGGTTGACCTTAACGGAGCACTAAGTTAAGGGAATAAGTTCACAAAAAAGACCTTGATGTGTGTTGAATGATATAAAGTAGAAAGTGACAAGGACTATGAGAAAGATATAGAAATTATAGGATTTTAATGGTGCAAGGTGGAAGTTCTAGTCGCGAAACAGAAAAGTCTGAGAGGTAAGGTACCATTTAAGCTGGACTGTGAACAATATTCTCATCCTTTCTGAATATGTTTGTGTGTTTATATATTATACATATATGATTCAGTATGGAGAGGAATGGCTCAGAAGCAGAGACAATGTCAAACTATAGTAATCAACAGGTGGCAGTAGATTTACCGTCAAACCATGATCGCTGTGAATTATATAAACTTCACTTTCCTTTTTGTCATCACATACTAACTTAGAGAATCTAAAACCAACTCTATAATTCTCAATGTTTAAGAGTAATTCACAAAATAGAGTGCCTATGGACAACTAAAATTTAACTCAAATAAGTTAATTGCAACATTTTCAGAACCTCTCAAAGTGAAGTGCGCATCCTCAGGGATAATACTTTCCCATTTCCACTTGCCACTAAGAGGTTTTCATATTTTCATGATTTGTGGCACTTAAGCATCATTTTTAGCACCAAAATTGTTAGGCACTGAAATATAATTTTAGTTTTAAAAGATCAATTACTTCAAGAGCTTTTGATAATTCACAATCATTAGAATTTATAGAAGACATGCAGGTAATTCTAACAGTGTCAGATATAATTTTAAAATTGCAGATTTCAACAGATCAATTTTAAATATTTTTTTCTACCTCTTCATTTGGAGCCTTTGTTTCAACACAGTTTCAGCTCTTTTTTCTTTTTTTTTATTACTTCTTACTATCTAAAGGTAATTTATCCCAGAACATAAAATCATATAGCTAGTTACCACATACTTGTCCAGAATACAACTAAATTCAAACACAAAGACAACCAACCACTCTATTACTGACATAGTGTTGAAACCTAAATCAGTGCAGTGGTAGTGTAGACACACAGGAGTTGCTGGTGACATTCTCCAAATATATTAGATGCTCCTTGAGGAAGAATACTGTCTGCTTTAAAACATTTTCCACCACTACAGCTACATAACAGGCACCCCAAAAAATGTCAAATTGATAAATGGGTGGATATATTTAAAGCTATTAATAAAGCATTAATAATACTGTTTTACTTGTCTGATTCCAAATATCCTGAGCGTAGTTACCAGAGTGGTTTTTTTGCTGTTATCTTGTAAAATAATGTTCAATACTTGAAAAATAGTTGGAAGAGCTGATAAAACAACTAGAAAACTCTTTTGAACTCTATAGACTCATAAAAAAGCAGGTTGTAAGGAAATTAGGAGTTATTGAGTCCAATTTCACTCCTGATTAATTAGTCTGGCTCCTGTTTGGATACTTTCAGAAACAGGACATCCTGGAACAGCACACAGTTCCAGGAAACCCATTCCACCATGGAATATGCTAAATGTTACAAAGGTCTTCCTCACAGTGGATAAAACAACATCTCTTTATCTCTTCATCCTCTCAGCCACATTTTTTGTTTCCTCCTTTTTTGTTTCAATATCAAGTGAGTGTACTCCCGTTTCTAACTGAAAATACCGTTAAGAGTTTGAAGACATTTATTATGACTAGTCAGAGTCTTTGCATTTTTTTAGATTCAACATTCCTTTATTCATGTGGGATAGCTTCTATCCCTCCCTTCAAGATGCTAGCCCTCCTAAAATACATGGTTGGCGTTTTGATGGTCTTCAAGAACTAAACAAGTCACACTGCAGATCTGCTCACACCAGAGCAAAATACAATAGCATTTGATTGAATCACATGAAACTGCCAACACTCAACCATTTTTGACCTACAAAAATGACAATTTCATGTAGTTCAACATAATAGCATTATCTCCTTTGATGTAAGCACTGCACATCCATCAATGCATCCTCAGATTGCATTAGCTTTTTAGCAGCTGTGTAACACCACTGCTTCATATTAGGTTTGAGGCCAAGTAAATCCCATAGGTCATTTTCCCATCAACTGCTGGGCTTGTGCAATGAATTTTACAGAATTTTATAATGCAGGAATTTACTTACCTGACTAATTTTGTTATCCTTGTACAAGTTTTTTGATGTCTTAGAGTCCCACTCTGACCTTAATCATATTATGTTTCCTGTGTGCCAGACACTGTTATCAGAGGGTTCATACTGGATCTTTACAACCACTATATGAGCTAAAATCATATCATTGCTCACACCGCAGATGAGGAAACAGACACTGAGAGGTCGAGTGCATTCCCTTAACTACTACATCACTTGTCTCAAAATAAGGAAACTGTCGGCTTGATAGGATGAGCACTGGTTGTTACACTCTGTGTTGGCAAACTGAATCTAAATAAAAATAAGTTTTTTAAAAATAAGGAAATTGTCAGGAACCTGGGTGGCTCAGTGGATGAGCATCAGCCTTTGGCTCAGGGTGTGGTCCTGGGGTCCCTGGATGGAGTCCTGCATCAGGCTCCTGCAGGCTACTTCTCCCTCTGCCCATGTCTCTGCCTCTCTCTGTGTGTCTATCATGAATAAATAAATAAAGCCTTTAAAGAAAACTAAAGAAACTGTCTTTCTCAAATGGTTTTGTGGTGATTTAACAATATATATAATGTGTTTAATTTTTTTCACACCTATCTATCCTTCATCCAGCAAGCACAATTAGCTGCTAAATACAATGGATTTAGCTCCTAAATGCTTGTCTCTTACATCTGGCACTTTCTTTCTATTCTTCCAGACTATGCTCCAGTTTTTAACACTTTTAATTCTTTTGAAATGCTGTCTATTGAAATTGCCTCTTAACTGGTTTCTCTTCATCTTCATCCATCTGTTCCTATCCACACTATAACTCTGGGTCCTATTTCTCATCACTTTCTCAATTTCTACTTTGTTTTTATACCCTCTTTGAGTATTATTCTCCCTTACTAGCTCTTTTTACTCCTTCAAGGAGAAAAAAAAATAAACAAGCAGAATATTGTTTTCTGTTTTATTATTATGCTGTTTTCCCTAACAATAGGCCTTCTTTCCTATATCACTCAGAGGCAAGCTTAAATAAGTAAGAATAAAGCCCAAAAATCAATTTACAGAATTTCCTTCCATTAATAAAACCAGAATGTGAATGTTGGGATCAGATCAGAATTCTGCAAAGCAAGGTGATCTAACAGCAATAGCTCTGGAGCCAGATGGTTGGGGTTAAAATCCCCAAGTGATAACTGGGTAACTTTCATCCTGTCACTTAAGCTTTCTGTGCTTCAGTTTCCTCAGGTAAAAAAAGGATTGCAATAGCATCTTCTCTTAAGGTTATTGTGCAAACAAGAAATTAGTCAATATGCCTAAAAGGCTGAGAATAGTAGTTAGTCATTATGATCATCAAAGATCTTGTGTAGGTGATAGGAAAACCTCATCACTAGGGATCTGTGTTGGTCCAGAGGCCTGGTCCAGTACCTTATGAATATTTATCTCAGTTCCTGTATTGGTCCCTCAAGTAATGTTATTTTCTAAACACTTCTAGCAAGTGTCCATTCCCAGCTAGCCTGACCCCTATGGTCAGTCAGGAGTTGCACTGGATTGCCCCAGGGCTTACAGAAAGGGAATTTTAGAGCAAATGACAAGAGACACCATATCGTTTTGAAAAATAATCAAAGGAATAATTAGAGAAACAAGAGAGAGGAGTATGGACTCAAGAGAATGTTCTAACAGAGAGGACAAAAGATAACATAGGTCTGGGTGAAAGAGGTGGCTCATTTGAGACTTTTTTTTTTTAACCAAAGATAATTCACACCCCTGGAAAACTGATCAATAAGGAAGGTAAGGGAAAAAAGTCAAGGATGACTGCAAAAGTCGCAGTTTGGTATTTTGACTGGTGATATTATTAGCTATACGTGGAACAAAGAAGCAACAGCCATAGGGTAGAGCTGAGTTTACATTCGGATATGTCGAATTTGACATAAAGCTCAAATAACCATATGGAAATGTCTAGAAGCAATTAAATATGGGAAACTGGTACTCAGTATCCCACTGACCCATTATCAGTAGGGACAATTTTTGAATTGGTTTACTCTGCCGGTTTTGAGAATAAATTACAATGACCTATTCTTACCTCTATCTCACAGTTGAGACACACTGGTAAGATGGCTGGCTGCAAAGCAATCTATGGCAACAAATAGCACAAATCTCACTGGGGAAATCTCACCAGAAACTGTAACCTCATTAAAACAATGTACTAACTTCCTGGGATAACCAGCAACTACAAGCAGATAGAAATACCTCCTATTTTAATATGTCTCCCTCCCCTTTGGTAATCATCCTTCCATTTGAAGAACATGGAGATATTCTAGAATATAAATTAACTGAAATAACGGTTCTGCCTCCTTGCTTTTATTTCTTTTATTTCATTAAACAAAATATGCTTGTATTAGGAAACTACGTTTCTACTTTATTTTCAAATAATAAGTTACTAACTGGCAAAATTCAGGTGATAGTTGATATCAAGTACCACACTTAAAACCCTTTAAAGCAATATTTTGGGATGCCTGGGTGGCTCAGTGGTTGAGCTTCTACCTTCAGCTCAGAGTGTGATCCCAGAGTCCCGGGATCAAGTCCCACATCAGGCTCCCTGCATGAAGCCTGCTTCTCCCTCTACCTGTGTCTCTGCCTCTCTCTGTGTGTCTCTCATGAATAATAAATAAAATCTCTTAAAAAAACACAATATTTCATAAAAATCAGCAGTTGACCTCTAAAAGTGAGACTAAGTCTAGACTTCAATTTTGTAAGGATTGCAACACATCAAATTTACTTTAGACTGAGGAAAATACAAGTTTCAAGGCCAAAATATTCTAAAGGAAGGTCATAAATCATACAAACATTGAGGATTATTAAAAACAAACACAAAGATTACTTTCATAAACTAAAAAAAATGCAATCTTTGTGTTGAAGAAGACTAAAAATCATGGAAGTACCATCCTGACCAAACTGTAACTTATACCATATTTTCCAGCACAATGATATTTTAAAAATTTTTAATGCTTACCTCTCTCCATTCTTTATTTCCA
The DNA here is from genome assembly GCF_048164855.1 of Canis lupus baileyi. Taxonomy (NCBI): domain Eukaryota; kingdom Metazoa; phylum Chordata; class Mammalia; order Carnivora; family Canidae; genus Canis; species Canis lupus. The sequence continues at coordinate 14,845,437 of NC_132862.1, read as the reverse complement.
ACTCCTTGTACATATAAGACACAAACTACAAAAGATCAAAAAGTAAATATATGAATATCTTTTTATAAATATATGAATGGATACAATTTATTTTTCAGCTGTCTAAAAGCGACATCAAAATGATTTCCTAATTCCTAGCCTTACTCTTGTAAGAAAATCACTAGTAAAACATGAAATAACTAAAAAATTTGTAAAGAAACAAAAAATTACATCAGATCTTTAGAGCCTAACATGTATAGACCTAGGCACGAAAACATATGATAATTATTTGCTAATTTCTTCATCTACATTATGCTACAGATATATATATAAACTTTTTAACTATAATTTAACTGTTTGAAATATTTCAATATGCAATTAGACATAAGTCAATCTCTTCCTAAGATATCCATAATGCACAAAGCCATCACAAGGAGGAGGATGGAGTATATCATACTCTACATTTAATATTTGCAACTCCCTCCCTCAATATCTGTAAACACATAAGAAATCCTGTCAACCACAAGAGGAACTCACAAAAAGAGAAATGAAGTCTTTAGGGTAAAGATTAAGGGATTTAAAAAAGTCCCACTCATTTGTCAAGTGAGCCCCAGGAATTTTAAAAACTCACAAATTGTAATGCCTTTTCCCCAGTGACTACCTCAAGAATGCTAACATCTCCCAAAACCTCCCCCTCTAATTAAACCACATCTGCCCACATATTTGTAGGGATGGAGAGCGGCAGGATATAAATTTCTATTAGAAGATTTGAAACACTTGTTGATTTACACATTACTGTTGCTGTTTTCTAATTTAAACTGTCTTTTTTATTTTACAGGTTATCTCCAATTTTTAATATACATAATTAGGAATCAAAAAAATTCAGTTCATCCAAGATGATATATATTTCCTTAGTTATGCATGCCTTTATATACTCTTTTATTTACAAAAAAGAAGGAAAAGTTTAACACTGGGGCTAAATCACTTAACATTATAGCCTATTGTGATCACCTTTCAAATATTTCTATCATATAGCCATGCCATGAAGTTTTAATTTCAAAGTGAACTATCTTACATTTGCATTTCCATCTTATTCTCAAAGTGCTAAGCGATTCCCTCTCCTTAGCTAGACTACTGCCCACGTAGATGAGAATGCAGGGCTTGAGGCCATCCCATCTTGCTTCCTGTGCTTTAAAACAAGTATTTAAGCAAAGACTGTAAGTTTCATACAATTTTTGCAAAAATCAAGTAGGAAAAATAAGTAGACTGCTTCATAAAGCAAGTAATAGATACCTACTTGGATCAGATTTAGAGAATGTGTCTCTGTCAAGAAGATTCCTGTTGAATAAAGGAAAATGTTAGATGAATAAAAGAACAAAATATTTCTACAAATACATAAATATATATACAACTTTGTATATATTATACATTTAATATATATGTACAGTATATATTATATCTGTGATATATGTCTGGATTGTGTGTTATATGTGTAATATATGCATACTATATATACATGACTAAATAAAAATTTGCTAAAGATCTGCTTATACTTATTCTAAGTACATATCACTTAGGTTTAGGAAGCCGGGGTGAGGGAGGCCTGTTTGCTCAGCCTTGTACTGCAGCTGGGTGATGACAAGACTCTCCACATTCTAAGATTAAAATCTGAGAGATTTAACTGTTTCAAGTTTCCTTTTATTCCTTCATTAATCAGTATACAGATGGTCAGAAATGTTTCCTGAATTGAATTGTGGGTTGTTGCTGATGCAAAATTCTTTGAGATTCAGAGCCCATGATCACATTAGTCCACACAATTAGAAGGCAACAGTGAAGCACCAATATCTATTGACATTTCTGTGATATCAATTTGGAGGAGTTTTATGTTGCTACTGTGGTTTGGGAATTTAAAATGAACCTACACATCTTTATTTAAGATTTTTTTCAGCGGAAGAAAAATTTAAAAGGTAGACAAGGCCATTATTAGCATCTATTTATTCTCATTTACAGATAGTCCCATATCTAAACCAGAATAAAAATGGAAAATCAGAAGCTGTGAAAGTCTGGATTCTTCTGGTATTGGGGTATCCTGTTGACCTTCAATGCTAATGCAGTCCTACACTTTATGCTCATAACAATAACCCTGAGTAATCAAAAAAATTAATTCAGTATGCCCTGATTAATAAGACAATTGGAAAAATTTCCATCCAAGACAGATTTTTTTTCTAAAAAGTGATAATTTGAGGCTATACCCTCGTATGAAAAAATTTGGCAACCTAGAATGATGACTTGAATGTTCCGAAAGTTAAATTTGTCCTCCTTATTCATCCTTTATTAATTAGTAATAACTTGTAAGAACAAATTACATTTTTATGCTTAATACTTATACTAAAAATCTCATGTTTAAACTGTCTTATTCCTCCACCCAGGACTATTGCTCATGTGAACTTATCTGGCTGCCCATGGTATTTGAAAGGCCTTTTTTTCTTTTTAAAGATTTTATTTATTTATTCATGAGAGACAGAGGAAGGAGGTAGAGACATAGGCAGAGGGATAAACTCCCTGCAGGGAGCCCAATGGGGGACTCGATACCAGGACCCCAGGATCATGACCTGAGCCCAAGGCAGGTGCTCAACCACTGAGCCACTCAGGCATCCCTGAAAGGCTTTTTTTAATATCAATGTGATATCCTTTCTTACTTCAAGTTCTCAAAAGTTACTGCTTCCCTGGAATCACTATACAGTAAGAAAATAAAAATAGTCAACAGAACAATGCAGCACAGACCAAAAAAAAGTTTTAAATGACATTCTGTCTTGAAATATTCCTAAAAAGAAGAGAAAATATCAGACATATTTATATTTGGAATTAAGTCAGCTTCAAAGACCACTAGTCAGAAATCAAATTAAAATAATCCTTCTGTACCCTAAGCAGACACTATGACTCCAGCAATGGTTAGCAAGCAGTAAATTAAGGCATTTCCATTTGGAAAGTTGATCCAATATATATTTACAAGGGTGGTTATACATTTAAGTGGAACTTCTTCACCCCTCCCATATCCCCAGCCTCTTGCTCATTAGTGTCCTTACAAAATGTAATTCAGCTCTTTCTCTCAGAGTTCATGATAATCTAGGAGATAACAGTGCAAAATACTGCAATGTATTTGGACTCAAAAACTATTTTGTTATACACATATTTAAAAGAAAAACAATGTGATTGCAGTGCCTATACATCTTTTTTAAAAGACCTATAATTTTTAACCTCAAATAAGGAATAATGGATTTCTATCAACAATAAAGATAAATATTTTTAACCATATAGACTCTACAGGTCACATTGTTTCTTCTAACCATTATGACCCATAATATACATGGTAAGGTGAAAAATAAACAAACAAAAAAAAACCTTAGATCCTATATATGACAGGAAATAAAACTCCATAATCTCTTTATAAATTAGCCCGTGAAATTTGTAATTAAACTTCCTCATTGCCGCTTGACAACAAATTTCATCAATAAAATTCAAACATCGAAGTTTGGGAAGGCAAACATCCTTTAATAGTATATATACTATCAAAGACCAGTGATTATCAAAATGCATCATAAGTTTGGGTTGATGATAGAAATGAAGATTTTTACTTTTTCAACATTCTAGTAGGAATACAGCACATTCACATTAAGTAAAATAAGACAGGTCTTACTGTGAAGGCTATTTTATAAACAAGAAACGAAGCTGAGAATCAGAGACTGAATAAATGAGTAAGAACACGCTCATCCCAGTACAGATTCATCCAGTAGAGTCAGCCCTTATGAACCTAACTTCTCCGTTCTTCACAAAATGCCACACTGTCTGGAAAAGTCCAGAAAAAAAAACTTATTTTCCTGTAAGTGTTGGAAATATGGAAAGCCTCCTCCCACCCCATTATACCTATTGGTTAAGTCACTAGAGTATAAAATAAAATCCAAAGACCAATACTAAGAGCAATCCTGACTACAGAACAAATAGAAGACCAAACATAATTGTAAATATTCACAGAAAAATATCTTTGTTTCCTACATGAGCCACTGTAAACACACACACACACACACACACACACACACACACACATACACCACTCATTAGCTTTTATGTGGGAAAGTTACTCTTCCTTCCAGGGGGTTGTCATTTGCCTGAGCCAGGATGCCTACAATTTTATAATGTGATGTTGTACTTCAACAGTAGGTTAGAAATCCTGAATGCATCTTTCTATTCTGTAAATCTGCAGCCAAAACAAGGAAGAGAGTACAGTCCTGAAAAGAAATTATGGAAAAATACTGTATATGAGTAAGAAAATTTGCAGGAAGAAAAAACCTAATCAAAATTATAATCTGTGAATTGCCTGAGTTGTTCTAGTAATCACTCATCCTCAAATTTCAGTTAAAATTCCTGTTTTTAGGGCAGCCTGGATGGCTCAGTGGTTTAGCTCCAACTTTGGCCCAGGGCGTAATCCTGGAGACCCAGAATCAAGTCCCACATCGGGCTCCCTGCATGGAGCCTGCTTCTCTCTCTGCCTGTGTCTGCCTCTCTCTCTCTCTCTCTCTCTCTCTCTCTCTCTCTCTCTCTCTGTCTCTCATGAATAAATTAAAAAATCTTTAAAAAAAAAATTCCTGGATTTAAAAGAATACAATTGAAATAGCATCACTAAAGCTAAGGCCCAATCAATTAAACCCTAATCCACATGAAGATACCAGGTTAATGGAAAAGGTGTGTTTTACAAGAAACCTGAAATAGGAATGTAGATAAGCGAGAATTTAGTAACACCTTTCCAGGACCATCTAGGAAAAAGGCTTCCCTGACTCCCCCCTTAACTATTTAATCCTCATAACAGAAACTGATGCATCAAGCTAACCTCCCTTGATGACAATAGTTAGCTCAGCCTATAACCCTGCCTGCTCTCATTTTATTTCCAAGTGATTGGAAATAAATGATTTTAAGATAGTTCTCATACCATCATTAGCACAGAACTGTACTGAATGGCCGTCATGAATATTACCATTTTCTTGGCCATCATAGTTTTTATTCTCAAATGTCATTCTAAGACTCGTATTAAACAGCTGGTTAAACCCTTAAAATCACCTCTTATTGGGGCACTTCGGTGGCTCAGTGGTTGAGCATCTGCCTTTAGCTCTGATGGTCATCCCAGGGTCCTGGGATCAAGTCCTACATTAGGCTCCCTACAGGGAGCCCGCTTCTCCCTCTGCCTATGTTTCTGCCTCTCTCTGTGTGCCTCTCATGAATAAATAAAATCTTTTAAAAAATGACCTCTAAGCTAAAGACTTGTGTCTTTCTCTAACTGGAAAACAGCAATTCCCTTTAAACTTCAGTGCAATTTTTTTAAAGTATTTTTCAAGCAAATACTCTAGCCCAAGACCTAATTAAACAGTACCAAAGATAGAATAAATATTAAAGACATGTTCTCTTATTTGAAAAAGTCTGAACTGTACTGGGTAGACAAACTCACAGAAATAACTAAGTAGCAGAGGTGCCTGGGTGGCTCAGCTAGTTAAGCTTCTAACTTGATTTAGGCTCAGGTCATGATTTCAGGGTTGTGAGACTGAGACCCACATTGGGCTCTGTGCTGGGCATGGAACCTGCTTAAGAGTTTCTCTCTCTCTCTCTCTCCTTCTCCTCAAAAAAATAAACTAACTTACTAAATAGCAATATTGGACTATATATAAAATATCAGTTTATTATGGAGAGAAAGAACAGTAACCTAAAAACAAAGTCAATTTGATTAAGATACAATGTTTAAAAAAAAAATCAAGTACAATGCTTAGCTCTTATCTCAACTATTTTTGAAAATATACTAAAGAAAAAAACAATTTATAGGTATGTCTCTATAATTGAAAACTAAACAAATATCTTGAAATAAGTATTTTATTTTTAAAAAATTCAAATATCCTTCTCTGCCATATTTATATATAATGAAGATTTATGAATAGAATATTAAAATTTCTAATTCTTCATGTCTATAGTGAGCATACAATAACAAACTATTAAGGTAAAAGTGATCTGAGTTAACCCAAAGGTTCTAGGCTTGCTTCTCTCTTTCCCATTCAGTAAATGAAATAACCAATAAATACCCTTCTTTGACAGTGTGGTAAATGTTGAATTTTTAAAAAATTCTTTCAAAGGCAAACAAATATCATTATCCTAACACAGATGTAATTTGGAAAAGAAAATCTACTTGATAAGTATTATGAATTTTAAAGTTAATAGTTTCACAGAAAAAAAATTTATTACGTGTGACCTTTTAAAGTGCTAATTTAACAAAGCAAACACTGTCATTGTTTTAGGAAATAGGTCTTCAAATTGAAGATATGAAGTGAGTTCTAAAACATACTGCTACTTGTGGTCAACAAAGCTTAAACGTGTAAAGGGGCTCTACTGCTGGACCTGATCAGAATTGTTTAATTTTTAAATAAGAACAAAACAGAAACTTATAAATAGAGCCAAATAAGATACTGTTCTATTTAATTTTCCATAGGAGCAAAAATATAGCCTATAGAGCCTAATTATGCTTAATCACTTTACAGAGCCCAGTATAAATTTTCCACAGGTGGGCAGTGAACTCCATCTCTGCATCATACAGTCTCCCCCCTTAAAAGTTGTTCTGTATCTATAAACAGAATGATTCTGGGTTTCATGAAAATTTAAGAAATTATTCAGAGCCCTTTATTGACCTGTTTTTCAGTGTAGTCTCGGCATCACTGAATGCCTGGGAGGTCTTTATGAACTACTGCTTAGGCAGCCACAGAACCAAGCATACAAGTAAAGGCTCAACCAGCACCCACTGAATGAATGAATGGTTTTAGTATCTAGTCAAAAGCATCAGCTTTTTTTCACTGTACATATGGTGGAGTATCTTATCATGGAAAGAATAGAAGAAGAGGTGGCATTTAGGGCCTTTGCCCTAATCAGTAATCCATTAACTGAAAAAACATGAGAGCGGCTGCTTTACTGGCATCATAAACATGTTCCATGTCACTAGGCCATGCCCAGGGCCCTCCCCTTGGGCATTATATTGTCTTAAAGACTAAAATGAGGAAGTTCTTGGGGGTCTGTATAGACGTATATATATCTATATACATAGAAATATGATTCTCTATCTATATACATGTATCTCTATATACATATAAATATATGTATATCTATACACACGTATATATAAATATACACATATATATGTATTTTAATGCACAAAACACATATATATACATTTATGTATTTTAATGCACATACACCCAAAATGGTTTTCAGAGGACTTTTTTTATACAAAGACAAGGAAATCAAAACCTTTTTGAGCAAATGAAAGGAAATTTATCCCATCTTTGAAGTGACTTGAATATAGTATTTAATCATCTTTGACTCATTTATTCAATTCTTTTTATTATTATTATCCATTGAACAAGTATCATTAGTGGAAGTTTAGCACAGAAATTTAAGGCAAAAAACATTTTTCCTGAAACTACAATTGCTATGGCAAAGGGGAAACAAATTATGCACAGGCAAGAAGTAAAGCTTTTAGAAATGAAAAAATGAAGTAGTTTGAAACTGAAGCTTACCAAAAAGTCGAAGTCAGCGAGAATCTACGATACCAAGTAATTCTGAAGGATAGGGTCATTGAAAGTACTTAACAAGATTATCTGGCTTTCAAGAAAATAAGAATAGACTTTCAGGTTTGAAGTTGTGCAAATCAACTAAAAATTCAGCTCAGCAGCTGTCTCTCGTAAGCTGAGCAACCAAGAACTCTGTCATATGTGATACACGTTACCCCACAAAAACTGGAAATAAAATAAACTTTAAGTTGCTTTTCAGTTTTGGCAAAATTGGTCGCTTAAAGTATTTATATATTAGTACTGCTGAGCTGAAAGAGTCAGTAAATATATTTTCAACCTTGCATGAGTTGAACTCAGTTTAGATTTTAAAAAGAAATTATAGAGGCAGGTAATTAATGGTGAAAACTTTTATGTTTCTCTTAAGGCATACAGTAGGATTGATATTTTTGGAAATTACTTAAAAGAAAACCCAGACTTTTTTCAGAATGTGACATGGCAGAGCTCTGGTTTGCCTAAACTAAGGTAAATAGAAGAACCCACTTGTTTGAAGTAATGTAAGGTTAACTCGGGGTAATACAAGCTTTCAGAAAAAGGTACAAAACCTAATCTCTTCTTTCAAGTGGAGAAGAGGTATGTAACATTTAACAAAAAATGGCAGGATAAAAAGACACCGAGAACAGGATATGGGGCTTCTTAAAAACCAAAATCTCGGGATCCCTGGGCGGCGCAGAGGTTTGGCGCCTGCCTTTGGCCCAGGGCGCGATCCTGGAGACCCGGGATCGAATCCCACATCGGGCTCCCTGCATGGAGCCTGCTTCTCCCTCTGCTTGTGTCTCTGCCTCTCTCTCTCTGTGTGTGTGTGACTATCATGAATAAATAAATAAAATCTTTAAAAAAAAAAAAAAAATCTCATGCACAAAGCTAATCCCATATTTTCCCCAATCTTGCAGCTCCATTTCATAGCGCAATTATGGAAGGCAAAATAATGCCTCCTCCCAAACATATCAGGCAGGCCCTCATCCCTAGAACCTAAATGTGACCTTATTTGAGGGAAAAAATGTTCTGTGCAGGGACACCTGGGTGGCTCAGTCAGTTAAGCGTCTGCCTTTGGCTCAGGTCATGATCCCAGGGTCCTGGGATCAAGTTCTGCATCAGGATCCAAGCTCAGGGGGGATTTTCCTTCTTCCTCTACTCCTCCCTCTGCTCATGCTCTCTCTCTCACTCCCACTCTTGCTCTCAATTCTCCTGCTCTTGCTCTCTCAAATAAACACATACATATATACATACATACCTAAATTCTGTGCAGACATGATTAAATTATGGATCCTGAGATGAGAGGATTATCCTGGATTATGTGAGTGAGCCCTAAATACAATCACATATATCCTTATAGGAGCCAGTGGAGATCTGACACAGACAGGAGACAATGATGTGAACAAAGCAGAGAGCTATTAGAAAACTCTAGCCTTGAAGACCGAAGTGATGTAGCCAACAAACCAAGGCATGCCAGCAGCCACCAGAGGTTGGAAAAGGCAAGGAACAGATTCTCCGTCACATTAAAAACATATTATAAACAGCTATACGCCAATAAATTAAGCAATCTAGAAGAAATGGACGCATTCCTGGAAAGCCACAAACTACCAAAACTGGACAGGAAGAAATAGAAAACTTTAACAGGCCAATAACCAGGGAGGAAATTGAAGCAGTCATCAAAAACCTCCCAAGACACAAGAGTCCAGGGCCAGATGGCTTCCCAGGGGAATTCTATCAAGCGTTTAAAGAAGAAACCATACCTATTCTCCTAAAGCTGTTTGGAAAGATAGAAAGAGATGGAGTACTTCCAAATTCGTTCTATGAGGCCAGCATCACCTTAATTCCAAAACCAGACACCCCACCAAAAAGGAGAATTATAGACCAATATCCCTGATGAACATGGATGCAAAAATTCTCAACAAGATACTGGCCAATAGGATCCAACAGTACATTAAGAAAATTATTCACCATGACCAAGTAGGATTTATCCCCGGGACACAAGGCTGGTTCAACACCCATAAAACAATCAATGTGATTCATCATATCAGCAAGAGGAAAACCAAGAACCATATGATCCTCTCATTAGATGCAGAGAAAGCATTTGACAAAATACAGCATCCATTCCTGATCAAAACTCTTCAGAGTGTAGGGATAGAGGGAACATTCCTCAACATCTTAAAAGCCATTTACGAAAAGCCCACAGCAAATATCATTCTCAATGGGGAAGCAGTGGGAGCCTTTCCCCTAAGATCAGGAACAAGACAGGGATGTCCACTCTCACCACTGCTATTCAACATAGTACTGGAAATCCTAGCCTCAGCAATCAGGCAACAAAAAGAAATATAAGGCATTCAGATTGGCAAAGAAGAAGTCAAACTCTCCCTCTTCACCGATGACATGATACTCTACATAGAAAACCCAAAAGCCTCCACCCCAAGATTGCTAGAACTCATACAGCAATTCGGTAGCGTGGCAGGATACAAAATCAATGCCCAGAAGTCAGTGGCATTTCTATACACTAACAATGAGACTGAAGAAAGAGAAATTAAGGAGTCAATCCCATTTACAATTGCACCCAAAAGCATAAGATACCTAGGAATAAACCTAACCAAAGATGTAAAGGATCTATACCCTCAAAACTATAGAACACTTATGAAAGAAATTGAGGAAGACACAAAGAGATGGAAAAATATTCCATGCTCATGGATTGGCAGAATTAATATTGTGAAAATGTCAATGTTACCCAGGGCAATTTACACGTTTAATGCAATCCCTATCAAAATACCATGGCCTTTTCAGAGAGTTAGAACAAATTATTTTAAGATTTGTGTGGAATCAGAAAAGACCCCGAATAGCCAGGGGAATTTTAAAAAAGAAAACCATATCTGGGGGCATCACAATGCCAGATTTCAGGTTGTTCTACAAAGCTGTGGTCATCAAGACAGTGTGGTACTGGCACAAAAACAGACACATACATCAATGGAACAGAATAGAGAACCCAGAAGTGGACCCTGAACTTTATGGTCAACTAATATTCGATAAAGGAGGAAAGACTATCCATTGGAAGAAAGACAGTCTCTTCAATAAATGGTGCTGGGAAAATTGGACATCCACATGCAGAAGAATGAAACTAGACCACTCTCTTTCACCATACACAAAGATAAACTCAAAATGGATGAAAGATCTAAATGCGAGACAAGATTCCATCAAAATCCTAGAGAAGAACACAGGCAACACCCTTTTTGAACTCGGCCACAGAGCAAGATACATCCACGAAGGCAAAAGAAACAAAAGCAAAAATGAACTATTGGAGCTTCATCAAGATAAGAAGCTTTTGCACAGCAAAGGATACAGTCAACAAAACTAAAAGACAACCTACAGAATGGGAGAAGATATTTGCAAATGACGTATCAGCTAAAGGGCTAGTTTCCAAGATCTATCAAGAACTTATTAAACTCAACACCAAAGAAACAAACAACCCAATCAGGAAATGGGCAAAAGACATGAAGAGAAATCTCACAGAGGAAGACATAGACATGGCCAACATGCACATGAGAAAATGCTCTGCATCACTTGCCATCAGGGAAATACAAATCAAAACCACAATGAGATACCACCTCACACCAGTGAGAATGGGGCAAATTAACAAGGCAGGAAACAACAAATGTTGGAGAGGATGCGGAGAAAAGGGAACCCTCTTACACTGTTGGTGGGAATGTGAACTGGTACAGCCACTCTGGAAATCTGTGTGGAGGTTCCTCAAAGAGTTAAAAATAGACCTGCCCTACGACCCAGCAATTGCACTGTTGGGGATTTACCCCAAAGATACAGATGCAGTGAAACGCCGGGACACCTGCACCCCGATGTTTCTAGCAGCAATGGCCACGATAGCCAAACTGTGGAAGGAGCCTCGGTGTCCAACGAAAGATGAATGGATAAAGAAGATGTGGTTTATGTATACAATGGAATATTACTCAGCTATTAGAAATGACAAATACCCACCATTTGCTTCAACGTGGATGGAACTGGAGGGTATGATGCTGAGTGAAGTAAGTCAGTCGGAGAAGGACAAACATTATATGTTCTCATTCATGTGGGGAATATAAATAATAGTGAAAGGGAATATAAGGGAAGGGAGAAGAAATGTGTGGGAAATATCAGAAAGGGAGACAGAACGTAAAGACTGCTAACTCTGGGAAACGAACTAGGGGTGGTAGAAGGGGAGGAGGGCGGGGGGTGGGAGTGATTGGGTGACGGGCACTGGGGGTTATTCTGTATGTTGGTAAATTGAACACTAATAAAAAAAAAAAAAAAAAAAAAAAGGATTCTCAGTCACAGCCCCAGAAGGAGAGCAGCCTGCCAGCATCTTGGTTTCTGCTACTGATTTCACATTTCTGGCCTCCAGAACTGTGAAAGAATAAATTTCCATTGCTGTGAGCCAACAAGTTTGTGGTCATTTGTCACAACAGCTGTGGGATCCTAACACAGCAACATGGTCCAACCACCTCTCTCTCTTCCAAGCCAGACTCCAGAGTCATCCTCCCCAATCCTCTTTTTTCCTATCCTTCTCTACCCTAATGCTTCCCTCCACCTTGGCTTCTGCTTCCAAGTCCCAACTACTTCCCAGACCTTAGTTAGAGCTCTTAAGTGGTCTTCCTGTCCCCTGAGTCCCAGCTCATTCAAGATGCCTCCAAGAGAAAGTTCTTTGCATAAAACCTAATCAAATGGCCCCACTGCATAAAAACCCATTACCTACAGAAACTCCAAACTCCGTAACATAGCACTAAACACCTGTTACATTCTGAACATGGCTTTATCTCCGCTGTACTTCTATCCATCTTCCATATCCCAGAATCTGCTCCAGACATTTCAGATTTTTTTTGCAGTTCCTTAAACTAATACTGCCTCACGTTTCTATACTCACATTTTACCCACAACATCCTCTTTCCCAAAATTCCTTCATCAATCTCATTCCTCCTTCTCAGCCTCTTCCCACTACTGTGCTCTGGCAAAGTAGAACTGATTATTCCCTCCCGTGTGCCCCATCATACCCAACCTGAACCTGAATCACCAATTCTGTGCCTGTTATTTATTTATTTAATGAGCCGGGTGCCAGTCTTTATGCGGAGCATTTTGAAGAAATCATTTCATTTAACCCTGAACATAATCCTAAAAAGTAGCAATTACTATCATACTCCATATTCTAGAGGAGATAACAAAATTTAGAGATGTTAAATAAACTGGTTAAAGTCACAAGAATAGTAAGCACTTACTGTACGTTTTTGTAAAATTTATTTATTGTTTTATAATTTTGATTTTGATTTTTTATTTTTGTATTGGTTCTATTGACTGTTGATATTCCTGAGAATAAAATGAAATGAACAGTAACTACCATTCATCACTTTGGAAGCTCTAGGGAATAAGATACAAAGTGAAAATGAGACATGGTACTGCAAATTATCATTACTCGTAGATTTAATTTTGTACCTAGAAAAAAAAAAAACAAGAGAAATAATTAATAAAATCTTTCAAAATTAGTAAGGTAATTCAGTAAAATTAATAAGGCAATTCAATTGGAGGCATGTTGAATACATAAAAGGCAATAATCGTCTTACACATCAATTGTTAATAGTTCTCCTATCCATTGTAGATTTTGGTAGTTATCTGTTGCCTTCAGTTGCTGAAGTAATATGCAGGCTATGCAACTCTTTTGCTATAGGATAACCTTGCTACCAAGTCTCAGATCAAATTATTGCCCAAGTAACATTTGTTACCAAGCAGGACTCAAAACAGCCACACAATATGCTCTATATCTTTAAGCAAGTTCCAGCTCTCCATTGCTTTCAGGCATTCCAAGCTGAATCATAAGGCGTCTGTGATAATATTCTGGTAGCAAGAGTCATCTAACCTTCTGGTCAAATCTGTCTAGAGAATCATCTAAACATTCTGTGCCCATGACCAAGAAAGTCCTTAGGCCTAGAGCACTACTACAAATGAGAGAATCACAGGATATGCCAGGTATGTGTGACCTGTTCAATGTGTGATATTTCTAGCTAATATACATATCTTTCTTTTATAACAGCTTTACTCAGATATAATTCCCAAACTGGAAAGTTCACTCTTTTAATGTGCACAATTCAGTGGTTTATAGTATATTTCACAGAGTTCTGCAATCATCATTACTATCTAAGGTGAAAACATTGGCATGGCCCACACCTACACTCCTCATTAAACCTCTACCCAATAGCAGTCTGTCCCTATTCCACCTTCCACAGCCTCTGGTAACCATTCATCATCCACTTTCCATGTGTTTGGTTATCTGGGACATGTCATACAAATAGAATCATATAACATATGGTCTCCTGTGACTAGTTTATTTCACTTAGCCTAATGTTTTTAAGGTTTATGCATGTTGCAGCAAGTATCAGTGCTTTATTCCTTTTTAATGCCCAATAATATTCCATTGTATGGATATACCATATGCTCATTCGATCATACACATTTGGGCCTGTTTCTACTTTTTTTGGCTTTTAACAACAATGCTGCCATGAACATTTGTACATGAGTTTTTGTGTGAGCACATCATTTCATTTCTCCTGGCTATATACTGAGGAGCAGCATTTCTAGTTCAGAGGGTAATTCTATTTTTAATATTTGGAAAACTGCCAAACTATTTTTCAAAATGGCCATACCACTTTACATTCCCACCAAGCAATGGGTAAGGGCTCCAATTTCTCCATTTCCTCTCCAGTGCTTATTATTACTGTCTGTCTTTTTTCATTATAATCATCTAGTGGTAAAGTGGCCAATCAAATCTGATCACCATGTATTATTCCAGTAAAAAAAAAAAAAAAAAAAAAAAGCCATTTCTGACATACACAGTAATTATAGAATCCTCTGATGTTGACCAGTATAACAGGTCAGAGTAGGTACTTCTGGAGTGTGGACTTCTGATTAATCTCAGATACTAATGGATCACATCCAAAGTATGTAGTTCTGACTAAGATATTTTAGATATAACTCTACAATCTAACACACACATCTATATGATACTGTCTCCGCTGAAATATTTTAAAGCAAATTATGGAAAATATAACATCAGCCAGAATCAATTAGAAAAGACTGGAAGGAAATGTAACATACTATTTTTAAAATGTTGGCAAGAAGATTACTTTCTAAGCTTTACACAAAGCTCAGAGAAAAGACTGACTTATTTGACAATGAATGCATTTTCAACTTCTAGACAGAAATGATACAATAATTAAAGTTATATATATGCTGGATAAAATGTTAAAGCTATAAATATACAAAGCAATCTCTCAATAATGGGCTAAAGAAGTGAATAGGCATTTACTCATAAACAGATTAAATGAAGTTCACACTCAAGAGTAATGGCGTGCAAATAAATAGGATACTTTTCTCCTGTGATATAGATAAATAAATATTTGTACGAATCAAGGCTCATATAGTTGTAAGTGACATAAATGAGGGAAATTTATGATGAAAATATGGAGATGTTTTATGGAACCAAGAGGCAGGAATGTAGCTGACACTATGGAAGAACAGAACCACAAAGCCCTAACAAATCAACAGAGACCAGTACCATGAGGCAATAAGCAGGACTCCGGGGTCAAACAGGCAGCAAGACCACGTGTCAGGCCCTGCAGCAAAAAAGGGCAAGCTGCAACTTCCCAGGGCCATATCAACAGCAGAATGTTAACAATAGCAGAGAGGACTCTGTGGAGGGGGCAGAGAAAGAAAAGCAGCTGAGGTCATCCACTTGGAGATGTGTACTGAGTTCCTCTCTAGGCAAAGGGGTACCAGGCTTATAGAAAGGAAATCAGGTTCAGATATTTATATCTGGAATGGAAAGTCCAAGGAAAAATTGGACTCTCATTTTGTCTAAGTCAACAGAATATGGATGTTAATAGATACATGCCTTAAATATATCTAAATAAAAGCACAAAGAGATATGCTCTGGCTGACATGCTCTATCACAAGGTGGAAGCTGGAGTGATTTATACATTTTCCTTTGTTCTTTCCAATGATGTCTGGTTGTGTGTGTGTGTGTGTGTGTTTACATCAGCATACAGTACTCTTCTTAAAATTCTAGACTTTTTTTTTAGAGAGCCTTCACTATCTTCATGAGGTGATCCATTGTTTTTTAACTATTCCTGTTGAATGCCAGTATAAAACTCAGAGTCCCTTGCTAAGTGACAAGAACTTTCCACATACTTTGATGATTTTATACCACACAATCCTGATAGCAACTATTTCAGAAGGAACATCTATCTTCATTTATAAACCAAAGCAGAGAGAGACTAATTTATCTAAACTTAGTTAGCAGTACATGGAGCTGCAGTACTCCAGTAAATCCAGATATTTCAATCTCTAAGCTTGTGCTCTGCTCCCTAATACATTACACCGTTTCCCTTATTATGATACAACACTTGAGACCGTGTATCATCATTTCCCTCAATCCTTCCCCCTGCCTGCTCTAAAAGCAGTAACAGCTTTCAGCTAGGTGGGAAATGACCTTGCACATATTTTAAACAATTTTCAGGGTTTATTACTTCTCCCAGAGTCATTGCATGAAGCATGTTTGCAGGTGACAATCACTTGTCCAAACACCAAGAGCTTGTGGCTGTGTTAGGTCCACAAATCACTCCTAAGTAGAAAGCTGAAGGCTAACACTACTCTGTCAACATCAGCTCAGGGGTAGCTGCCTTCTGCACCACTTCATAAATATACTGGTCACATGACTAGGTTTTCTAACTCTCTATTTCTTTGACTATTAGTTTTTGAGCAACATATTGCTTCTATGTAGGGAAAGAGTAATGTGTCTTCAGGCTCAACATTCCAAAAAAAGAAAAATCTTTATATGCAAGGTTGTCTTGAGTCAGCTCTCTTTAAGACTTATCAATCAAAGCACAGGCTGTGCCAATGAGAAAAAATAACATGCCTATGAATGTAAGACTAGGTTGGAAGCATTTTGTTTTGATTGGTCCTCCAGATTTTAAGTAACATCTTCTGCAATTTCTTTGGATCACTGATCACTGAACCACTGAAACGTCCTTAAGAGTAACCTGAGAATCAACAACAGAGTTTAAACAGAAGGAATTATTCTGGAAGGAAATTTGTTTGTAAACATAAATGACCAGCTTTGAGATAGGCAGACTGAAAATAATTTTTTAATATGCATTTGTTATCCTTGACACTAATGATTAGACCAGGAATTTGCCCCTGACTCCAAAACACTCGTTTAGGGTCCAAAAAAAAAAATAAATAAATAAATAGACAAATATAGCTCATTAGCAATTATGAACCCATGCTACCTACAATATTTTACAAATCCTAAAAAACAACAGAATGAAACAAGTATAGGCAATTATTGAGCTATGTCTCCTTGTTCCTGCCTTTATACAACTGATTTTTTCCTCAGATCAACTGGTGTCACACTCTTCCCTGTATTTATGCCTTCCAGTCATGGTTCCCATTCATCTGGGAGGCACTACCTTCCTTTCTTCAATTATACCTTGAAAAATAATTATTAAACACTATCTAAAAAAAAATATAAAAATAAAAATAAAAATAAAAAAATAAAAAAAAACACTATATGCAAAACATTGGACTAGATACTAAATGGACAGAAAGGTGTATAAGACACAGGTCCTGTCTTACAGGAGTTTATAATTTAATAACTGTCTGATATTCTTTCAAATGTTTATTCAGCAAGCATTAAGTTACTAAGTGACAGAAAAAAAGATTTGGTGCTGGAGACTATGATGTGAACACATGGGCTCCTGACGCTAGATTATTTATATTCTATTAAGGGGACAAATTTGTAAACAAATATGCACAGTAGAATGTGGAATGTGTATAATGAATTCATTACAGATGACAGAAAGGGAGGGATAGTGAGTTCTATTCGAAGGATCAGGGCAAGTCTTCACAGTGAGAGTCATGCCTGAACCATCAGTAGTCTACAACCTGGGACAACAAAGTTTGGCACAATTATTCCCGCAAGAACTCAGGCTTGAGCCTCATAGTTCTCTCAAGAAATGCAGATGGTCTGAAAGGACTTAGAGTTTAGGAGGGAGTTTTTAGAGGCCAGTGGTGAGGAAAAGGACAACGGGACATGGAGAGAAAGAGATGAGGCTGAAAAGCTAGGTCAAGTTTTCTAAGGTTCTCAGGGACTTGATTCAAAGGCAGTTAAAGGTTTGTTTTTTGTTTTGTTTTTACAGATTGTATTTATTTATTCATGAGAGATACATAGAGAAAGGCAGAGACATGGGCAGAGGGAGAACACAGGCTCCCTGTGGGGACCCTGATGCGGGACTTGATCCCAGGACCCTAGGATCACGACCAAAGGCAGAGATGCTTAACCACTGAGCCACCCAGGCGCCCCAAGTAGTTAAAGTTTTTTAAACAAGAGAATAAGAATCTGATGGTATTTGCTCTTTCTGAAAAGGCCTCTAGCAGCCCAATGTGCAGGATTAATGGCAAGAAGGAGGAGGGTGGCCAGAGCAAGATGTGGGGTTGGGAGAGTCAAAGAATTTTGGCCACAGTGTCCACAGGAGTCAGACAGGCCTGGACCCAGTCAGACTCAGAGAAGTCAGGCATGCCAAGGGCTGATATAGACACAGAAGTAGATCCAGGCTTGCTCAACTGGTAGAAATTCTTCAGGGCTTGGGGGAATAGAGAAAATGGTGGGGAGAACTCATTCCCATAAGGGAAGCAAATTGGAATTCTCAGGGATTGAAAAATCTCTGAAGCAATTCTGATGATGATAACCCTTGTTTAGAATAGCTGGTGTAAATCATGCCCCCCAGATGAGAGTGATACAACCACCCAATATTTTTTTTTATCACAGCTTTTTACACATATGCTAGAAATGTTCCTCAATTATCATCATTCCACCATGAATTAAACTAATTCAATCCACATATGGCCCTCACTGAAACAAAGTAGCTCAAAGTAGCTAAAAAAAAAATTTTTTTTTTCCAAGTAAGAACCACTATTGAGGTCTGTGTCTCTGGAAAGAGTCAATGTAATTAGGCAGGATATAACATTTTGAGCAAAATACTATCAGTTGGAACACTGACATAGTTCAGCTGTGTCACAAGCACTTCAGAAATTATTTAGCCCATCCAACAAAACTTTATAACCAACAAGGGTAGAAACAACATGATTTATGGACACTGACTTGATTTAAGTAAACATGCTCATTTTTTACTTGTGCACATAAAAAGAAGTTACTGTTTCCTGTTCTATCTTCCCATTCTTAACACTTTTTTTTAGCTGAATTTAGATTTTTCTAAAATCTTGTTTTACCACTTTATGATCCAAAATTAAAATTGGTAGAACAAAAACACAATGGTCAGACAGAAAGTACAGTAGCAGATAAAAAACCTATTGCTTCTTGAAGAGGCTAGGCCACTAAACAGCTCTTCTTACCCTAGATTATACCCAGGTAAAATCATCATGTCCTGCTATACTTATCAGTTCACCAAGTAATTTATTATAAATATCTCTCCTCAAACAAATTCTTCCTTAGGTCAAAGATATGGTCACTCATCTTCTTGTTTAGATATGTTATACTGGATATCATCATATATACAAATTCAATCATTTTTCTCTTTTTTGGCATATTATTCATCCCAGATTAAATAAGCAAGTCATCTGCTACTGTTAAAAATGTACTAAGTGTCCACTTCTTTTTAAGATTTTATTTATTTATTCATGAGAGACACACACACAGAGAGAGGGAAAGACACAGGTAGAGGGAGAAACAGGCTCCCTGTGGGGAACCTGATTGGGGACTTGGTCCCAGGACCCCAGGATCACAACCTGAGCCAAAGGCAGATGCTCAACCACTGAGCCACCCAGGTGCTCCTACGTGTCCCCTTCTAAAACTAGTTTTGTTACTTAGAGGCAAAGTCAATTCATTTAAAATTATTCATTTGTCTCTCATTTATTCACAAATAAAACTTTATTGGATGTCTTACATAAACTAAGATTGAGTAATTAAATGCTTTTATAAAATTGTACTAGTAAAATAAGTCATTTTAATGCTCTTACTGAATATCCAAACCAGTATTTTAAAAAGTATAGACCTACACAAATTCATGTGCATCCAGATTCATTCTTCCAATCTGTCCATAAGGCAGCAAATGTTTATTATTGTTCAAGTGAAAAGAAGAGTTGTACATCTCTTACTTTATGGCAAAAGCTAGAAATGATAAAGCTTGGTCAGAAAGGCATGTCAAGCCAGGACAGGCCAAAAGCTAGGCCTCTGAAGCCAGTTAGCCAAGTTGTGAATGTAAAGAAAAAGTTCTTGAAGGAAATTAAAAGTGCTACTCCAGTGAACACACAAATATAAGAAACAATAAAAGCTATATTGCTGATATGGGGAAAGTTTGAGAGGTCTGGATAAAAAAAATCAAACCAGCTACATTTCCTTAAGCCAAAGCCCAATCCAGAACAAGGCCCCAACTCTCTTCAATTCTATAAAGGTGAAGAGAAATGATGAAGCTGAAGAAGAAAAGTCTTTAGAGGTTAGCAGAGATTGGTTAATGAGGAAAGAAACTGTCTCCATAACATACAAGTGCAAGGTGAAGCAGCAAGAGCTAATGTAGAAGCTGTAGCAAGTTACCCAGAAGATCCAACTAAGATAATTAATGAAGGTGGTTACACTAAAAAACAGATTTTCGATGTAGATGAAACAGCCTTCTATTAGAAGATGCTATTTGGGCTTCTTTTGGTAGAGAAGGGAAGCCATTGTCTGGCTTTAAAACTTGAAAGGATGGGTAGATTCCCTTATTGGGGTTTTAATGCAGCTGGTGACTTGAAGCCCATGTTCATGGGCCATTCCCAAAAACCTAAGGCCCTTAAGAATTATGCTAAATCTACTCTGTGCTCTATGTAAGGAACAGAAAAGCCTGGATGGCTGTTTGTACTCTAAGCCCACCGTTGAGAGCTACTACTCAGAAAAAAAAAAAAAAGCTTTTGGGACGCCTGGGTGGCTCAGTGGTTGAGTGTCTGCCTTCAGCTCAGGTCATGATCCTGAGGTCCTGAAATCAAGCCTTAATTCAGACTCCCCACAGTGAGCCTGCTTCTCCCCTCTGCGTATGTCTCCGCCTCTCTGCGTGTGTGTGTGTGTGTGTGTGTGTGTGTGTGTGTGTCTCATGAATAAATAAAATCATTAAAAAAAAGCTTTCTTTCAAAATATTACTGCTTATTAACAATGCACCTGGACATCCAAGAGCTTTGATAAAGTGGTACAATGAGACTAATGTGGTTTTCACATCCACTAACACAACACCCACTCTGCAGCCCATAAATCAAAGAGTGATTTTGACTTTCAATAATTATTATTTAAGAAATACCTTTCATAAGGTGATAGCTGCCATAGACAGTGATTCCTCTGATGGATTTGGGCAGAGGAAACTGAAAACCTCCTTTAACCTCCATTAAAAACATTTGTGATTTATGAAAAGAGGTTAAAGTATTAGCATTAGCTAGAGTTTGGAAGAGGTTGATTCCAACTCTCATGGATGACTTTGAGGGTTTAAAGACTCCAGTGTGGAAGTAACTGCAGATGTGGTGTAAATAGTAACTAGAGTTAGAAATGGAGTCTGAAGATGTGACTGAATTGCAGTAATCTCATGATAAAAGTTGAATGGATGAGGAGTTGCTTGTCATGGATAAGCAAAGAAAGTTGCTTCTTGAGATGACTTATACTCCTAGTAAAGATACTGTGAAGACTCTTAAAATGACAACAAAAGATTTAGAATATTACATAAATTTAGTTGATAAAGCAATGGCAGGGTTTGAGACGACTGCCTTCAATTTTTAAAGAAGTTCTACTGTGGATAAAATGCTATCAAACAACAGCACCGACTAGAGAGATATCATTAATGAGGCAAGAGTTCACCGACGTGGCAAACTTCACCACTGTCTTATTTTAAGAAATTGTTAGATCCACTCCAATCTTCAGCAACCACCACCCTGATATGATCAGTCAGCAGCCATCAACATCAAGGCAAGACCCTCCACCACCAAAGAGATGACAACTTGCTGAAAGCTCAGATGATAGGTGGCATTTTTTAGCAATAAAAAATTCTTAATTAAGGTATGTACATTTTGTGAGACATAATGCTATTGCATACTGAATCGACTACAGGATTATAGAAACATAACTTCATTATGTACTGAGAAACCAAAAAAAAAATCTATATGCTCATTTGAATGCAACATTCCCATTATTGCAGTGATCTGAAACTCAACCTATATCTCTGAGGTATAGGTTCACAGCCAAGGACAGGCACAGAAACTGGGTGGGTTGGGTGGGGGGTAAGGGTTGAGGGAAACTTTTCTGTCTGAAGGAAAGCACCCACAATGGTGAGATGCCACAGTCTACACAAAAGATTTAGAGATTGGCAAGTACTCCACTTTGGCTAGATCCCAGGTCTGAGATGTGATTGGCAGGGGATGTCCATCCAGGATGAGGGAAGACCCTGAACACCAGGTGAAGGTGCTTGCATTTGATTTTGTGAGGAAAAGAGAAAAATGAAGGAAAATCACTCAAGTCAACCTGTCTTTAGGAAGCTACCTACACAACATGTGAAGAATAGACCAAAAACGTGAATCCTGGAGTCATAAAGAGTAGTTCAGAGGATATTTTCATATTCAGCGAGAAAGTACAACTTCCTGAACAAGAAGGCTGGCAGCAGGGATGGAGAAGGATGCAGCAAACATTCTGGAGAGCCGAGGCAAATGTAAAGTTTCAGTGACTGATCAGACCATGTAAGTAGGCTAAAGGAGGTAACATTAGAAAATGTATAGTAGGGCAGCCCGGGTGGCTCAGCGGTTTAGCGCTGCCTTCAGCCCAGGGTGTGATCCTGGAGACCCAGGATCGAGTCCCACATCAGGCTCCCCGCATGGAGCCTGCTTCTCCCTAGGCCTGTGTCTCTGCCTCTCTCTCTCTCTCTCTCTCTCTCTCTCATGAATAAATAAGATCTTAAAAAAAAAAAAAAGAAAATGAATAGTATGCATGTCACCTGGTATTGGGTTACTTTATTTCAAAAGTCAAATACAACATGCTTCCTACAAAACTTACAAACCTTTCCAGGTGCTACTGCAGGCAGCCAGCACTTAGGAACAACTAATCAGGAAACACAAAATTGAATCCATGTGCCATCTCCACTAGAAGCTCTATATTTGCTAAGATTTAAATGATGGGGGGGGGGGGTAACATATTACAAAAGCGAATTGGAAGAAAGGCACAGATATCCATTAATATCAAACATTATTCATTTTCAAGATAAAGAAGGCGAACTATAGATCTCTATTGAAAGGGAAAACTAGAACAGCAATAGTAGAAGTTGACATCCCTTTGGGAGAATATGAAGTGAAATGAGGACTTTGAAGTAGGAAGTGACTGGCATTAGAAATCGTCTACCTTAATATCCCTGTAAAAACCCAGATACTGAATTTCAAGTCTAAGTTTTCAAACAGGCATTGACAATCACAAGATTTCCTTAAATCTAAGCATGTTTTTTTTTTAATTTTTTTATTTATTTATGATAGGCACACAGTGAGAGAGAGAGAGAGGCAGAGACACAGGCAGAGGGAGAAGCAGGCTCCATGCACCAGGAGTCCGACGTGGGATTCGATCCCAGGTCTCCAGGATCGCGCCCTGGGCCAAAGGCAGGCGCTAAACCGCTGCGCCACCCAGGGATCCCCTAAGCATGTTTTTACATTGTATTTCAAGGTCCTACTTCTAATGTCACTAAATTATCAAGCTCTGAGTGACATCCCTGGTCAACTAGATCAGGGACTCAACCTTTCATAGGAAGCTATGCCCAGACAACTGCCAGAATTGTCAAAGGTCACACAGCCAGTGTCAGAAACAGAATGAAAGCTCAGGGATTCCCACCATGCTTCACCGACATATTACACAAAGAAGAAAGAAGTCACATAAATGACATTCAAATGATAAAATGACCTAAAGTGAAACAAAGAAACAAAAACCATTTGATTTACATTGTAAGACAAACCCTGAGTTGAAAATCAATCATCTTTTAGCTAGTATACTTCAAACTTCTCTCCAAAAACAATTTTGAATTCTCACTAATTTAAATTACCAGTTAAGAGAAACATTCACTATCAGCTTAATATTGATTAGGCCTCCTTTTCCCAATGCCTACAAAGAGCTTTTAGGTGAAACCTCTAACATGAAAATCAATTGCAATCAACTTTCTAGCATCCCAGCTTCCACAATTAATTTGAAAATTGAGATATCCAGATAAGTCAGAAAATGAGCTATGCTCAAAACTCTCTCTCTCTCTCTCTCTCTCTCTCTCATTCTTTGCTTTATAGCTGGGAAACATAAAAACCTATTGAAGACATTAAAGAAGAATGATTGAGCTTTCAATTACCTAGACAACCACAAATAATGTGATATTCCCTTTACAGGAGTACATTTAGATTAAAAAAAAAAAAAAAAAAAGATTTGTAAGAATGCCCACAGCATTATACACTTCAAGAAGACACAATAATGAGGATCTGTGAGCAGTGAGAAACAAAATCCTCAAAATGATTCTAAAACCACTATTAGACTTACTAAGGCTGAGAAATGTGTTGGTTTCAGCCAGGTATGACAATTATAATCATACCTAGTTGACTGCACTCTCTGCCAGTTGAGATTATTCCTAATAAAATTAATGTGTCACTTGTTTTATTTAAATATAGAGTATGTGCAGCTAATTAGCAAAGTAGAAAATACTGACTTGTACAAAGTCACATCACAATTCAGTTAGACTACCATGCTGACGTTTTCACTACCTAAATACTTATTTTATTTATGTGGAATTCTAAAGAGCATGTTTGTCACGAAAGGAACCCTGGAATTTATTATTGAAAAGCCAGCAAGTTAAGTGGTGACTTCCTCATTACTAAGAAAGCCGAGGGCTGAAATGACAGAGCCTGCAGTCAGTTCTCAATTCCAGCAGTAAGTATGAATGTCACATAGTCAATTCAATTAATCTCCCTCTACTTTTCATTTACCTGGTCCATCACCTTTGTCCGGCATTTAGCTTTCATCTCACCCTGCCTGCTGATTCCTAGTTAAATAGTCCGCTCATTACTTAATTTCCCACAGCTTCATTAGGTAACTCAGCGGCAGAAAAGAGGTAAGAATCAATACTTGGAAATTAAACATCAAATTGTTAAGGTTTATGCCACTCATCTGAACTGTTCTACCCACAGCTTTCCCCACCTGGAGATAGAAAAAGCACAGAAGAATTCTGTATTCCTCTTTGTGATGGTATTTATATCACCTGTTCTAATCGTGTTTCTCAATTTTCCCATTTCTCCTCAGTCACCAATACACCGATACCGATAAAAAAGAATCCCACCTTAAAGCCTAAAAGACATAACTTACAGTAGGATGCCAGAGTATGGCTAGTGGACAGAAGTACATACCTAAGAATTAGGCATACATGGATTGCAAACTCAACCTTGCCACCCTTAGATGTGGGATTTAGGCCAAATTATTTAAACTCTGGCTGAACCTCAATCTCCTCACCCATAAAATAGGACATAAATCACCTGTTTCAGAGAACTGTTGGGAGGGCTGAGTAAATTAGCACATGTTAAGTGTTTTCCAGGTTGTCTCACATAGATTTAGATTTTGACTTTAATTAAAATACAGAGCGAAGGTCCAGGGCCTTCCTGACTTCATTAGTACAGCTTATGATTGAATCATTGTACAGTCTAAGAAATAGAAATACTTCCTGGGGACTGTCACTGATATTTTGTTTCTTTAGAGTTTCACGAGGGTTGTTTTTTTTTGTTTTGTTTTTTTTTTTTAAGATTTTATTTATTCATTCATGAGAGGCACAGAGAGGCAGGGAGCCTTTGGCAGGTCTCGATCCCAGAACACAGGAATCACGACCTGAGCCAAAGGCAGATGCTCAACCGCTGAGCCACCCAAGTGCCCCAGAGTTTCACAAAGTTAACTGACAATTCCCTCAATGTTTGGAGTATTATTCTTTATACAATAAACAATAGACAAAATGTCTCATAATTTGAACAAGAATACCCAAGAGCTAATGTCCCTGGCTGAAGAGGCATTAACATTGATGTCTGTCATTCATTTGAAAACATCAAGGTATTGTGTGTCAGGTCACGAACACTGAGTGCCCTTAAGGCAGGGCACCTTTTAAATACTTAGGGCAGCCCCGGTGGCTCAGCGGTTTAGTGTCACCTTCAGCCTGGGGTGTGATCCTGGAGTCCCAGGATCGAGTCCCATATCAGGCTCCCTGCATGGAGCCTGCTTCTCCCTCTGCCTGTGTCTCTGCCTCTCTCTCTCTTTCTCTGTGTCTCTCATGAATAAATAAATAAAAATCTTTAAAAAGAAATACATCTTACTTAATGACTGGCAATAAAAGCTTCATCCTCCTTCAGCCGGTGTTCTCATCTACTTGGATGTTTTATCACATGTCCAACATGAAAGAACTGTCTAGATGTGAGTTTGTTGATTTTATTGGTGGGTACAAGAATGTGCTAGAATGTGCTTTTATTCTAACTTTGTTGTTGGGGCGCCTGGGTGGCTGAGCCAGTTGAGTGTCTGCATTCAGCTCAGGTCATGATCTCAGGGTTCTGGAATAGAGCCCAGAGTCAGTTAGCAGGGAGTCTTCCTCTTCCTCTTCCTCTGCCCCTCCCCTGTTCATGCTTGCTATTTCTCTCACTCTCTCTCAAATAAATAAAATCTTTAAAAAAAATAAAATAAACTTTGTTGTCAAACACTACTTCTTATCTGTCAAATCCCATTGGGTCCACGTGACCAATTGGGTGTGTTAGTGTGGGGAGCCATGTAGTAGAATCTGTAGAAACGTCCTATGAATTTCCAAATCCACACTCTTCTTCTGTACCTTCTCCACATGTAGGTACAGGGGCTGGACTATAACGTAACATCTTGAATATGCGGCTTTATGTCACCTTGGATTTCATGTTTCTATGACTCCCCAAATTAATTATAAATTTGTCCAAGATAGAGATATCCTGCGTTCTATGTGGCTTGTATGCCAGCTGGTAATATATTTATAAAAAAAAAAAAAAGAAAAAAAAAAGAAAAAAAAACTGAAACAAAACTAACAGCTATTACGGGCTTGTCTTGGGACAGGCACAATACTGGGCACTTCATAGACTGTATTTCATTTACTTCTCCAATAATCCTATAAATTTGGTTTTTAAGTCATTTCTCTATTACTGATTAGGAAATGAGATTCCAAAAGTTGAAATAAGTTACCCAAAATAACATTCCAAAAAGGGTAAAAATGGGATTTAAAGACATTTGTCTGACTCCTAATTCCATTTTCTTGCCGCTATACTCTGCTGCCCCAAATTCTCATTAATCTTTAAGTGCAACTTCCTCATGGGAATAAAAGTATTTAGAAAGGCACAGCCAGGAGTTTAGACTTGACTCTGCTTATTTAAAGAGGAATAGGAGGAAAACAACCAAAATAAGCTATTACAATCCCCTTGAGAAAATAGCTTATTAATCACTGCAGCTCTAGAAAACTATCCCCAGGAAAAAAAAGTCATAGCTGTTGTTAAGTGTTCGTGAATAAGAAGGCTCATTAGCATGACTCTGAATAGTTAACTTTTCGAAATAAATTTTGGAAAATAAGAGATAAGTTAAATAAATACAGTATGCCCATAAAATAGACTACTTCACAGACATAGAGGGTTATTTTTCCAAAACCTAATGACATTACATATACATAATTTAAAACAAACAGATAAGTACAGAAGATAGGGACGCCTGGGGGGTTCAGGGGTTTGAGGGTCTGCCTTTGGCTCAGGGCATGATCCCAGGGTCCAGGGATTGAGTCCCACATTGGGCTCTCTGGAGGGAGCCTGCTTCTCCCTCTAACTATGTCTCCGCCTCTCTCTGTGTCTCTCATGAATAAATAAATAAAATCTTTTAAAAAAACAAAAAGTGCAGAAGATAAATTGTAGAAAAAATATAGTATGATTCCTTTATATAATGTGTGTGAGCATACGCGCACACACACATGCACACACACACACAAGGGAGGACTATAAATGTGACCTTGTAAATACAAGAGAAATGAACTAAATATTCAGAGTTTAATGGAACAGTGGGTGATTTTTATTTTGTATGTATATTCATTTGTAATTCTGAGTGCTTAACTAAAACGAAAAGTAGTATTTTCACTCCTATAGATATATTAACTTACTTGACACTCAAAACAAATACAAGACATAGGGGCTGTTGTTCTTCCCACTTTACAGATGAGGAAATTGAGGAACAGAGAGATTAAGTGACTTTCCAAGGCTTTACTACTAGTAGTGGTAGAACTGGTCTAGTTCCAGACCCATGCTCTTCAAGACTAAGTAAAACTGGCTCTAATAAGCAAATATTATTATTATAAAACAGGGTAACAACTGAATAAAACCCCTTTGAGAGGAACTGTTTTTCTTCCTTGCTTTGAGTAAATACAAATAAGAAAGGCAGGCTTCCACCTAATGTTATGCCACAAAAATCATCTAAAAGAGCACATCCGTTTACACCCTCTCTCAGGGCTTTGCTTTGTGAATTGCTTCTAGACTCACATTCTTTATATCCCAGGGCTGTTTTAGAACAACACAGGCCTCAAATGCTAAAAAACACAGAGCAGACCACAATATTGGTGGAACAACAGCATGAGTAATGCTTTCGTCTTACCTGAGCAACTCTCAGATTGAGACTTTAAGCTTTAAGTCCAGAAGTGCCCTAGTACAAATATTCCTGAAAGGCTGGGGCTAAGACAGACTCAAATGGCTGAAAAAGTACCGCAGGTTCACTACAGTTTTGAACCACAAGACCTCAGGAATGACAGAGCCAGAAGAATAGGCCAATAGGTCATGCCACACTTGGTCCTCAGTTTACCTATTATTAACATGATAACAGGCATCCTAGTTTCCCGAGCTTATAGCAACAATATAATTTTTCAGTTAACAACATCATTTGAAACCTATTTACACACTAACTTCAACTTCTTGTCTTTTTTAAAGAAGGGTAGAGAGGTAGCTGGGTGGCTCAGTAGTTGAGTGTCTGCCTTTGGCCCAGGGCGTGATCCTGGGATCTTGGGATCAAGTCCCTCATCAGGCTCCCCACAGGGAGCCTGCTTCTCCCTCTGCCTATGTCTCTGCCCCTCTCTCTGTGGCTCTCATGAATAAATAAATAAAATCTTAAAAAAAAAAAAACTAAAAAGTAGATTACATCTAAGAGATAAACCATCAGGGACTGGGGTGGAAACCCCAATTGCTGTATTTGAACTCTTTCAGTTTTTCACCATAGATAATCAGAACAGTGAATGCATCTGCTTCAAACTGGGCCAATCCCCGCCGGACCAAGCAGATTCTCTCTCTCTCTTGCAATACCCATTTGCTTTCCCAGGTGGTCTGGAACTGGAACTGTAACATGTAAACTGGCAAAGTATATGCCACCAGCGGATGGAGAAACAGAAAAAAGAAAGTCTTCAAGGTAAGAGAGAATAAGGAAGCGGAAAGAAACGTGAAAAGGAGAAGGCAAAGAGCATATAGAACTTCAGTTATCTTCCTGTTTTATTCACAATACAAGCTGTCACAACTTTTCATGGATTATGAAACCAGACAGCCTCACTTATTCCAAAAAGAGAAGCAAGACCACAACTGTGCTGACCTTGACACTGTCATTTCTAATAGTGAGAGTCCAACAGGAGCAAGCTTTTTCCTTTGTATAATCTTTTACAAAAAGCCTATCAACAGTAATGTGTATGCAAGCAATATATGCTTAACAATGAGCTCTCCAAAAAAATGCTGAAAGCATAGATGTGTGGGTTCATGTGTGAATAATTTGTTATAAATTTTACTGACATCAAGGATGTGTGGCTGAGCACACAACTTCTGGATAATAATAGTACATATATTTTTACCGTAAATTCCATAGAGCCAATTGATTCCCACAGAATGTCTTAAGTGCAGACAACAACAAAACAAGCCCTGATTTTTAGTGTTTTTTGCCAGTTTCCATGGTGTAAATATTCCCACCACGGCCAACTTCCATCTACCAACGCGTCTTCACTGAACAGGAATTGAAGGGATGAGCGGTAGAACATGACTGCATAACACTGTCACCTTACTGATTAAAAAGACAGAGCACAGATGACAATAAAGATAAAATAATATTATTATATTAATATAGATAATATAGATAATAGTAAAATGTAGTAAAATAATTAGGAAGTGACAACTTTTGAGTATGATTTAACTTTGTTTTAAAAAGTAATCTATCTAAATTTAGGTTTATATAATTTAATTTTTAATAATTGCTTTATTTAACAACCGGTGCGCAAATTCCAGTCTCAAGCTCATTTAGGCCAGCTCCAGCACACCCCTGAAAAGTATTTCCTAATACCTGAGGAAGGCAGGTATTGCTACTTCAGATGGAGTAACTAGTCAGTCATTTCCTCATTAAACAGGTAACCAGTTTAATGTGTATTATCAGCACATGATAAATTTGTTAAAAGTCCAGATTCTTAGGTCCCAGTCCCAGAGATTTTGAGAGCAGATCTAGTATGGGGACCTAGAGGTCTGTGTTTTTTAATAGGCAAGCAACCCTCCCCATGCCAGATGATTTATTCAGCCCCCAGCATTTGTTGACTACATATTCTGTGCCAGGCTCAGAAAACATGGACATGAAAGAAACAAAACTTGCCCTCAAGGTGAAATCAGAGACCAAGAATTATAATCTAACCATAATACTGGTACAAACGAGCTGCTTTGGAAAAACAAAATCCACTTTGGGAGAAAGAGAAATTTTTGACCTGAGTCTTGAAGAAGAAGCACAAACTACTAAAAAAAAAAAGACAGGGGGAAGGGAGGAAGGGGTGGTTCAGGGCAGAGATTGGCACGTGTGTAGCGCCACAGGAAAAGAAGATTCAGTCCACTGGGATGACAACACATGCTTTGGGACTGTACCACTTACTTGTGTTTTGCAGCCACATTTATCTGTCATCAGTCTTAGCATATAAGAACATGTTAGACCATGTTCAGTCACAGTGTTCATGTGAGGAGTGGTGGTAAATTAGGCAAGAGTCATGGCCAGGTCAGGCGGGACTTTACAGAATGTCCAGCACAAAGTAGCTCCCATTGTGTGTTCTTCCTTCAATGTGAGTGTTAAAAGTTGCTTTTACCACCTTTATAAGATTACTGCTGTGAAAGAATTTACATGTGATGACTAACCTACAAAATCTAGAAATACAGAATGCTCTCACAGCTTTTTTCAATGGATAAACTACATTCTCAATCAGAGAAAATGACCAGGATAATGTGTTAGAAATAGTTCCCCAAACCAAAGTTCCAGGGAAATGGGTGATTACTACATATTATTTTTCCCATTGGTTTTACCTCATTCTAATTAACTTGTCTTCAGAATATAATGAGAATGTTGTAAATGTTATTTTATTTCCTCAAGTTGTACCATCTCAGCTACTGGCATTTTAATTAGGTAACCCAATTAACTTAAAAAAAAATCGATGAATTAACATAATGAAGAAAAATGAATGCTAGGAGAACGAAACGATGGGTTGAGGGGAAGTCGTAGAGTAGGAGCTTGTCTCTACATAAACAGCTAGAAAAGTAGACTTGTCACCCTAACACACCAAGCCTGTAGCCACCTCCATGTCTCTTCTCTATTGCAAACCATGCCCATCCATCCTGCCTCCCCTCAAGCCCCATCTCCTCTTTGTGGTACATTCTTAGCACCCCACTGCACAGTGATTCTCAGTGCATGAACCTCAACTTTGGATTCAGTCCTACATAATCGTGTGTTAGGTAATACTCATCTCTCAACCACACTTCACATTTTCAGAGAACTCCTCTTGCATTTGTCACGGAGTATGGCTTAATGCTAGGCATATAAAAGACATTAAACACTTGGTGAGTGAATAGACTAAATGATCTCCACGAATTATATTTAGCTTCAAGCTTCAATTGTTGATTTTCTCACCTCTCCCAAAATGAAGATGAAAACGTCATAAAGATTTTTAAAGGTCTCAGATTGGGGACAATGAAAGGAGGTTATCAAAAGGGATTCTATTCCTGAGTTGCTTTTTAAGTGTCAGCAAATCATCAGAGGTCTCTAACATAGAAAGGCAAGGGAATTCCTCATTCTGCTTGCCCACAGTAAGACAGGGGGGCCTACAATGAAGCCTTGTTGCTAACTGAAATTTTCCCTAAAACATCCTAGAATATAAACTCTTTATCCTACTCAAAGAAGAAAGAGAGAACAGGCTTCCCAAGGCTGACTATCCCGGTCTTCTTTACCAACTTACTAAAGTACAGAATTCCAACCTGAAGCATATATAATATATTTATTCCATAAATACTATGTCCAATATCACAATAGCTAACATTTCTTAACACTTTGTGTCCTACAATTGTGTGAGCACTTTTCAGACATCTTCTTATTAAACTCTGCTATCATTCTATATGAGATAAATACCATAATCTTCCTCGTTTTAGAGAAGAGGAAGCTCAGCGTAAGTACAAACTCCAAGGTAACACAGAGCCAGAATCTGTAACTGGGTCCGTCACGCCAAAGCCCAAAGGACATCATCTATGTTTACAAGATTCAATTCCCAGCAATGTAAGTACTCTAAGTACTTGAGTTCTATTTCAGGACTTTATTTTTCTTAATTCGGAAAATTAAAAGTTAAAAAACAAGACAACAAATCAATGGTATGAAGAAAAGACTAGAACAAGGGAATGTCCCGAGTCCAAGATATCAAGTTTAAACAAACTGGCTTAAAGCCAATTAACTACAAGATTCCTAGCACACTTGGCGCAGGCGCACACATACACACACACACACACACACACACACACACACACAAAAGTGGTTAAATGTGGATCCCATTGGTAGAAAGACCAGGGAAGGCATAATTGATCCCCATCAGTCCTAAAGAGCTTTTGGGAAATTCAGATTTAATTTGTAACATTTTTATATTCATTCCAGGAACACGCCACATGGCATTCAAGCTTTGCAGCATGTTCAGCAGAGCAGAAGAACTCTAGAAAATGCTTTTATTGTAGGACTTTGGCCATGCACTATGTGTGGATAGTAAGGACCTCTCTTGAGCATCCAAAGGCAGCTTCAGAGAATAGAAAAAGGCCTAGAAATTAATGTCTGCAGAGAGTTTTCCATATAGCTTCACCTGTTCAATTGACAGGAAGAAATCTCAGGCAGCCCTTAAGGCAATGAACACTGGTAAGGCAAGAGCTCAAGCTTAGCTATCCTTATCAGCATTGTTTCCACAGTTTGAGGTCAGCCTGAAGAGGAAGCAAGCGATCAGAGGACATGGTTTCAGGGGTAGCTGAAGGCTGTCCCCTAATTAACACCTCTGCTGAGGTTGTCGGTGCTTGAATTTCCACACACCCAAAAAAAGAAAATTCCATTCCTTAGGCTGTAGACTCCGTCTTCTGAAAATGCAAAAATCGAATCCAACTGGGGTGACAGCATGGTCATTTCGGGGTTTCTTTACATCCAAGATTCCCCAGGTTCGTTTCTTTCAAGGCACATTTTGCTAAGGAAAGGAATGGGGGGGGGGGGGTAGGGTGGCAATTCAGGGCACTGAGCGCGATCTTGGAGCAAGAGAGAGGAGAGTTCTCCGCTGGGACAGATCCAAGTGTGCAAACAAGGGAGTGGACTCCAGAGTCAGTATCATGCAAATTCTCCCTCTCCCGTGGCCCTTATCGATTTAGTAAGGTCCGCCCACCTCCTTTTCAAAATCTTGCGCGATATAGCAGTTACGCTGCCTTCTTTACAGGGAAACTGACCCAAACAACGTGAGGCAAAGGGGCTGAAATTTACAGACCTCGGGCAGACTGTCAGTTCTCAGGAGCGCTCAGGCTGGGGCTACTCGCAGGCAGCCAAGTCGTGACTTCCCAGATTTGGGGGGTAAGGCACGCAGTCGCCTGCAAAGGGGGCTGGAGCCGAGAGCTCTACCTATCAGAGGGAAGGCGAGAAGCCCGGAAGGGTAGAGGGAGGGGGGAAGGCCGGCGGGAAGGCTCCAGGAAGTGGGTGGGGAGGAGGCTGCGCGGGTGCGAGCCGACCGTGGAACCCCGGGCTTGCGCGCGCCGGGCCGAGGGAGTCCCGGGCCGCCGCGCGCCGCGGTCACCCGCGCCTTGGGCAGCGCCGGCCCTTGGATTCCCGCCAGCGCCCAACCACACAGCTCGGGGTTGGGACGAAACACGGGCTTGCAAAGTGGGCGGCGGCCGGGGTTCCCGCCGCTGAGTCACAGCCCAGCCGACAACTTTTACAGCGTTTCCCAGAAAGAAAATGCAAAGTCTCCGCTCCGCAGCCCAGCAGCCGCTCCGTGCCCCGGAGCTGGGGGCGCCTCTCACGGCTTCCCGGTCGCCCCGCAACTTCTCGCGCCGGCAAAGCCTCGGGGTCGCCCGAGCGTTCGCCCCCCCCACCCCCCACCCCCGCAGGGCGCCCGGGCGAGCCGGAGGAGGGACGCGAGCGCGGCGCGCTCACCTGCAGGACACGGACACCTCCACCCGCGTGGCGGGGATGGCGGCGCTCAGCTGGTTCAGGTCCCCGATGCCCGCAGTGCTGGTGTAGCGGCTGTCCATCTCGGGCGGAGGCGCCGTGGACCCGGCCGGCGCCCACATCCAGAGCTCGGGCGACTGCGGGATCCGAGCCCAGCTCCCGACAGACGGGGCTGGGGCTCAGGGTGGAGGCGGAGGCAGGAGGGCGGAGGCAGCGCGCGGGGAGGGGAGGGGACGGGAGGGGAGGGCGGGGGAGCCGCGAGCCAGTCCCGGCCCAGGCCGAGGCTGCGGGGAAGTGGCGCGCGGGGCTCCCCGCTTCCCTGCCCCCCTTTCCCCCCTCCCGCCAGGCGGGCGACAGCCCCCCCCAGGCCCCCACCGTCTAGGACAGCCGGGCTCTGCGCGCCGCTGGGGGTATTTGGGGGGGGGGGTTGTCTCCGCCTCTACACACCCCCTCCCGCCCCCTGGGCCTCGACTCCCCTCCTCCTGGCAATCAGGTGTGGACGGGAATGTCACGCAGTTCGCCCGCCCGGGCTGGAGCTGGAGGTGTGGGCGCCTCCGCGTGTTCCTAAGCCCCGCGGGCAGGTGCACCCCTCGTCGCCCCGCTGGTCCCCACCGCAGCCCACGGAGCGCCCTCCCACCTTGCCCTCGGCAGGTGAGCCGCGCTGGGGTGCGGGGGGCTCCTCTCCTGGACTGCCCTCTCCCTGGGACCATGGGACGCGAGGACGCCTCCAGGGTTGTGTGCGCGGTGGTAAAGGGACACATCAGTATCTGGGACAAGGCGGGCACAGGACGGACCCTAATGGGTGGGTGGGGGGTGGGGGTGCTATTCCGGATTTAGGAGGGCCACCTGGTTTCCCTCGGCCCTCAGTTCCTCGAAACACGGGGTCTAACTAACTGGGACGGTCGTCCTACGGTCAGGACTCTTCTGCGCCCCCCCCCCCGTTTGCAAATGCGTGGAGGTCCTGAAACCCGGAGGTCACGGCCATGAACGCAGCTCGCGCACCCCGACTCCCTGCAGGTAAGATCCCAAAGAAACGGGGCGGACGGAAGCAGAGACAGGAGCCCGAGGGGGCCGGAGAGCCGGAGCGGCCAAAGCCCGGGGAGGTCCCGACCGGCGGCACCCCCACCCCCCCGCACCACGCAACCCCCCCCCCGCACCCCCCCCAGCGCGCCTGCGGGTCCCCAGGCACCTGCCACCAGGCGGCGACGGAGAACGGGGCAGAGGCGTGGAGACGGGGGGGTGGGGGGGGCGCCTTCCCTAAGGCGCCCGCCCAGCTCTCACAGGAGCTGTGTCCCCCCCACCCCCTACCCCCTACCCCCCAAGAACCTGCCGCCCGCTCCTGACCTGGTAACCCACCTGCAGCCACCTGACTAGAGCATCCGCGGGGGTGCCCGGGAGGACGCGTGGGCAACTGCCTTGCTCTCGGGAGAGATCCTGCCCTCGGGTCACTCTGGGTGTTCTTTCCAGGTCTCCCAGCCCACCCCCCTTGTCATCCCTTAAATCCAGAGGTTCTCTGTTTCTCTTTTTCTATCACTGATGAACCTGTAGTTTATTACTCTTTGGAAATATCCTGAAACCCCAGACATTTCTCTTCTGCTGCCCAAAATTGCTTTGGGGGATTAAACCTACATATATATATATTTTAAGGTAACTAGATTTTATTGCATAGAAACCTACTGAAGAAACAAAAGTTGAGGATTCTAAAATAGTAACTCCCGACATTTCTCTTCTGCTGCCCAAAATTAATTTGGGGGATTAAACCTACATATACATATATTTTAAGGTAACTAGATTTTATTGCATAGAAACCTACTGAAGAAATAAAAGTTGAGAACTTTAAAATAGTAACTCCCGACATTTCTCTTCTGCTGCCCAAAATTAATTTGGGGGATTAAACGTACATATATATGTTTTTTAAGGTAGCCAGATTTTATTTCATAGAAACCTACTGAAGAAATAAAAGTTGAGAACTTTAAAATAGTAACTCCAGACTTTTCTCTTCTGCTGCCCAAAATTAATTTGGGGCATTAAACCTACATATATATATTTTTTTAAGGTAGCCAGATTTTATTTCATAGAAATCTACTGAAGAAATAAAAGTTGAGAACTTTAAAATAGTAACTCCAGACTTTTCTCTTCTGCTGCCCAAAATTAATTTGGGGCATTAAACCTACATATATATATTTTTAAGGTAGCCAGATTTTATTTCATAGAAACCTACTAAAGAAATAAAAGTTGAGGACTTTGAAATCTTTATATCATTATAGATAAGTTTGCATTTTCTGTAATGTTATATGAAATCATATAACACGTACTTTTTGTGTGGCGTCTTCCACTAAGCAAAATTCTTTTGAGGTTTATCCCCACATTGTGGAGTGCATCAGTAGTGCATTTCTTTTTCGTTGTTGACTAGTATTCCATTGTACACATGTGCCACAAATTGTTAGTGGACATTTTAGTTTCTTCCCAGTTTGAACTATTACGAATAAAACTGCTGTGAACATTTATGCCCAAGCCTTTATGTGGACATATGCTTTCATTACTTTTGGGTAAATACCGAGAAGTAGAATAGCTGAGCCAAAAGGAGTGTGAAGGTTTAACTTTTTAAGAAACTGCTAAACTGTTTTCCAAGATAGTTCTACTATTTTCCATTCCCACAGCATTATATGAGTTTCAGTTGCTTCATATCCTTATCAATACTTGTTAAAAAAATACTTATTGTTGTTACTCTTTGAAATTTTAGCCAATTGAAATAGGTGTGTTAGAGTAGGTTAATGACTAATGATGTTGTCATTATAGGTCTCTGTGGATTGATGACTTGTTTTTATGTGCTTATTTGCTACCTGGATATCTTCTTGGGTAAAGTGTCCATTCAAATCTTTTGCCCATTTTTATTGGGTTATTAGTTTTATTATTCCTGAGTTTTGAGAGGTCTTTAAATATTCTGTATACAAATCCTTTATCACATACAATTTACAAAATAAATTCTGTCAGCCTGTGGCTTATCTTTTCATTTTCTTAACAGTCTATCAAAGAGTAGAAATTTATAATTCTGATGAATCTAGTTATTCAACTTTATCTATTATTGATTATAATGTTGGTGTTGAATCAAAGAAATCTTTGCCCAATCTGAGATCACAAAAATGATCTTAAACGTTTTCTTCTAGAAGTTTTTAACTTTCAGGTTTTGCATGTAAACCTGTGATTAATTTGAGGGTTTTTTTTTTTAATCAAAATTCTCTTTTTTGCACATCAATATCAAATTGTTCTGGCACCTTTGTTAAAAAGACAAATCTTTCTCTATTGACTTGTCTTTGCACTTTTATCAAAAATCAATTTATCATAAACGAGTCCCATTTCTTAACTCTATCCTACTCCATTGATCTATTTATGTTTCTTTAAACCAATTCCACAGTCTTAATCACTGCAGCTTTTATAATATCTTGTGAAATCAGGTAGTATAACTTCACCAACTTCGATCTTTTTAAAAATTCTTTTGTCAGGGACTCCTGGGTGGCTCAACAGTTGAGCATCTGACTTTGGCTCAGGGCATGATTCCGGGTCCAGGGATCGAGTCCCACATCAGGCTCCCTGTGAGAACCCTGCTTCTCCTTCTGTGTCTCTGCCTCTCTCTCTGTTTCTCTCATAAATAAATAAATGTTTTTAAAAAATTATTTTGTCATTTTTGTTTCTTTGCATTTCCACGTAAATTTTAGAATCGGCTGAGCAATGTCTACCCAAAAAATATTATCAAGACTTTGATTAGGATTGTATGGCTTCTATAGACCACTTAAAGAAGAGTGAAAAATTAGTCTTCTGATCCATGAACATTTTACATCTGTCCATTTATTTAGATTTTCTTTAATGTCGATCAGTAATGGATTCGTGTCCTTA
This sequence comes from Canis lupus baileyi, assembly GCF_048164855.1. Lineage (NCBI taxonomy): Eukaryota > Metazoa > Chordata > Mammalia > Carnivora > Canidae > Canis > Canis lupus. The sequence continues at coordinate 14,807,328 of NC_132862.1, read as the reverse complement.
AAAGAGAAAGATGTGGAGACACACAGCCACACAGGGAAGAAAGCCATGTAAAGACAGAGACAAAGATTGGAATTATGCTACCACAAAGCAAAGAATGCCAAGGGTTGTTGGTAACCACCAGAGACTACACAAGTTGGGTAAGAAATCTTCCCTAGAGCCTTTGGGTAGAGCGTGGTCCTGCCAACACCTTGATCCCAAAACCATGAGAGAATAAATTTCTGTTGTATTAACCCAACCAACTTGTGGCAATTTTTTACAGCAGCCCTAAGAAAACCAATGCATCATTATAACACTATTTCAATTTTGCTGATTTTTTTCAAGTTCAGTACTTGGAAATTCATCCCATTGAAGCAAGCTTTAAATGACACAATTTTTAAAGTATATTCAAACTTTTTGTTAATATAGTCAGCACGGTACTTAAAGAACTTCAACTTAAAAAATATTTTTAATGACCTAATAAACATCCTGAAATATGGCATGTCTATTTCCTTAAACTTTTATTTTGGAGAATTTTTAATAAAAAGTTTATACTTATTGAAGTGTATTTAAATAATATGAATGACTTCAGAATTGCTAAAAGCCAAAAGTAAATTTCATTTACTAAAATTTGTGAGAGGCCATTACTCACCAAGTTAGTGATTTAGTAAACATTAGTTGCATGTTTACTGTGTGCTAGGCACTGAGCTACATCTAGGACGTAAAGCTCCTTCTGGCAAGGAGATGCATGACTGCATAGAGATATTACTGAATGAATCATCAAATTCTTTTCATTTCTGGGATTTTATTATTCCACAAAATTAGAGAAGACTTCAGTTTGTAAATTAAGTTGTCATTGTACCTTATTTTTAAGAAGCATTTACTTATAAAATAGCATTAAAAGAATCACCTCGCCTGAAAGAGTGTATTTTCATAATAATAAGACAAAGTTAATTTACTTCATCTGGCAAGTGGCATATCAGCTCATGCAGAAGTCCAAAACAAACTGGACCAGGCAGTTCTAGAGACTGTGACTACATCAGTGGAGAATTTGCTCTATCAGACCCAACAACTATTGCACCTTAGGATAAGTCAGAAATACCAGCATTAATGTGGTGCCTGGGTGGCTCAGTTGGTTAAGCATCTGATTTTTGATTTGGGCTCAAGTCATGATCTCAGAGTCATGGGGTCAAGTCCCACTTTGGGCTCTTGTCTTTCTCCTTCTACTCCTCCCCGCACTATGCACACTCTCTCAAATAAATAAATAAAATATTTTAAAAAGAAAAAAAAATACCAGCATTACCACGTACTCCCTTTCAAAATGTCATTGGGAAATTGAAGAAAATAGATAGCTATGTCATGACTTAACCCTTCTGGATAGCTGTATAGTCACTTTGGCCACTTGACCTGCTCTATGAAAGTAGGGCTTAAAAATTAAACATATAATAGCAAAGAATCAACTAACTGTTTAATTATGGAAAAATGGAAGCTCGGGGAAGACATTATGATGAGTGGCCAAAATGTGTTCTCTGAGTATTTACCTTTTCTCTGACTTGCTAACCATTTGAAGATGATTTACTCAAAATGATTCAAATCTACAGATAATTCAAATCATTTCAGACATTAAAACAATATTACCAACTTTAGTTTGAAGTTACCTTTGTGACTAAAGATCAGTATTTCACCAGTCCTATAAATACCACTTTTTCGCTGGTTAAGGCACATAGAAAGATAACAGTTTTTAAAATCTTACAAATAATAGAAAATTAAGGTATGTCATAAATAAGTGTCTAGGAACATTAAACACAATATTTCAATCAAGTAACACCTTTGTAAGGGATTTTGGATAATTACTTAGGAAAACGTATTCTCAAGCAAAAGAAAATTTTTTAAGATTTTATTTATTTATTTATTTATTTATTTATTTATTTATTTATTTGAGAGAGAGAGAGAGAGAACATGCACAAGGGGAGGAGGGGCAAAGGAAGAAAGAGAAGCGGACTCCCTGGGATGAGGGACTCAATCCCAGAACCCTGAAGGCGAATAAATGCTTAACCAACTGAGCCACCCAGGTGCCCCTGAAGCAAGTAATTTCCTCACATTTGATAAATAAATTTTACACTCAAGAGAGCATTTAGAATACAGGAAACTTTCAATTTCAGAATTTCACAGTTAATATTTAAACATACAGTGGAACATATTTAAGTTTTTGTGTTGAAAGTCTCAGGTTGGTTTGAATAACATTTGGTGTTCCATTATCACAAAGTAACTTGACTCCTACATTGCCTAGTCCTTAAAGAGATGCCCTAAACTTGGGGTGAGGGGAGGGGTGGATCAGGAAAGTGATCACACTAGGGTTAGCTATCTTACTATGATTAAATGATAATATTTCAGTTATTTATTGCTGTGTAACAAGCCAGTCCAAAACTCAACTCAAAACAACAGCAGTTATACTAGTTTTCTTGATTCTGTGGGTCAGCAATTAGGGTAGCCTCAGCCGGGCAGTTCTGCTCCATGTAGTGTCAATTTGGGTCATGCACATAGGCTGCATTCAGCTAGAGGCTAGCTGGCCTGGAAAATCCAAGAAGCCTTCATTACCACGTCTGGCAGCTCAGTGCCCTTCCTAAAAGTGGATGCTCTGTGGTTTCTCCTCATTCAGTAGTCTAGCCCAAACTGCACAGCATGGTGACTGGCTTTCCTACAGCCAAAGTGGAAGCTGCCAGAACTCTAAAAGGCTAGGTCTGGAACTGGCACAGTGTCACTTGCACTGGTTTCTATTTGCCAAAGCAAGTCATAAGGCCACCCCAGATTCATAGGGGCAGGGAGGTAGCTGAGTGATGTAAAGGGTAGAGCAGCATGAACATATTTGGAAGGAAGGAATAGACAGCAGTCGTCTTTGGGGACTACCCACGAGAAATAGTCAATACAGGGAAGGCTTAAATGATCATAGATCTCTCATTTAAAAAAAAATAATAAAAGCCAAAATAAAAGCTATCTAATTTTTTTTACCACTTTAAATTTGTTTTGATTGAAAAAAATAAATACAAGGAACCAAAAATCTCATAACATACCTTGTGATGAACAGGATCACAGTAATAAGCAAGGATTTGTCTTCAAGAATGCCTTTGAGGGGGCAGCCCGGTGGCCCAGTGGTTTAGCGCTGCCTTCGGCCCAGGGTGTGATCCTGGAGACCCCAGATCGAGTCCCACGTCGGGCTCCCTGCATGGAGCCTGCTTCTCCCTCTGCCTGCGTCTCTGCCTCTCTCTCTCTCTGTGTGTGTCTGTCATGAATAAATAAATAAATAAATCTTTAAAAACAAAAACAAAACAACAACAAAAAAAGAATGCCTTTGAGGAACACCTGGGTGGCTCAGTCAGTTAAACATCCAACTCTTAATTTCAGCTCAGGTCTTGATCTCAGGATTGGTTTTAGGATTGTGAGATCCAGGATTGTGCATAAGGTTCCACACTGGGCAGAGAGCTTGCTTAAAATTCTTTCTCCCTCTGCTCCTTTCCTGCCTTTCTCTCTCCCTCTCTGAAGAAAAAAAAAAAAAAAATGCCTTTGCTAACTATGTACTAAACAAGAGAGGAAGAAATATTGGAAATATAGAGAATATGTTCCCTGCTTTCAAGTATCCATGTTTAATGTGAGATCAGCATCAACTCATCACATCAATAAAAAATATGAAAGAGCAAGAAATAAGTACTGACTTGTTATGAAGTCATGTGGTATAGGCCAATGTGACTGATGCTCCAGGGGGGACATATTAATGAGAAAGAATAACCATTAAAACTTCCCTGAAAAAATGGGACTCGAAAAGAAGACAGAGCAGTATAGGTGAGGGTAGAAATATAAGCAACTCTAGAAGTAAAAAGAAATAAAAATTGCATATGTTTGTAGAGTAGTGAGAAGACCCAACACACCAGAAAGGAAGCATGCAAATTTAGATAGAGTGAGGTTATCTTAAAAGAACTTGTAATTAGAAGATACATAAAGGATAGGAAGCTAAAGTTACCTAAACCTGTCCTGTCCAATAGAGTAGCCTCAAATTACAAGTGGCTGTTTAAATTTAAGTTAACTAATATTTATTAAATAAAATTTAAAATACAGTTCCTCAGTTGTGTTAGTTATACTTCAAAAGCTCAATGGCCACATACAGCTAGTGGCTACCCTATAGGTTAGCACAAATTATAGAACATTCCCTTCACAGTCTAGAGGTCTATCAGACAGTGCTGACAACCTGTTATACTTCCTAATATTTCTGAAATCTACTCAACTTTCATTTTCCTTCTGCTATTATCAGTAGTTCAGTTTACTATCCTCTTTTACCTAGGATAATGCAACACTCTCTTACCTTGTCTCCCTGTTTCCAGTCATGTCCCATTCTAATGCTAAAATGCACTTTATAAAACATTAAGCTGGTCTTTTGTAAGTCCTATTGAAATCACTTGTGCCATTCTCTTTGCCTGGAATATTTCTCTGTGCCTCTTTCCCTAGCTCACAGTTAGTCTTAAGGTCCCAAGTTATTTTTTTTTAAGATTTTATTTATTTATTCATGAGAGACACAGAGAGAGGGGCAGAAACATAGGCAGAGGGAGAACCAGACTTCTGCAGGAAGCCAGATGCAGGACTCCATCCCAAGACCCTGGGATCACAACCTGAGCCAAAGGGAGATGCTCAACTACTGAGCCATCTAGCCATCCCAAGGTCCCAAGTTAGATACCACCTCCTCACCAGGCCTTCTCAAAGACCTCTGAGTCTCCATATTCTTATCTTTAAAATGATACTTTCATTTATGTTACATGATTGGTGATGTATTTAATAATGTATTAAAGGTAATGGTAACGTATTTAATATAAAGGTAAAGGTAAGGTATTTTTAATGTAGTGCTTAGCACTCAAAATGAAACTAGTGATAATGCTTGTGGTGATGGTAATAATTTGGTAATGATGATTTTAAGCTCTCTAGTTCTATTTTTCTCTTGTAGGCTACCCAGAGCAGCATTCCAAGAAGTGCCACCTATCTGTCAAGTAATCATTTAAAAGTATTTACATAGCTCATATGACTAACCAGGATCCATATTCACTACAATTCAATCACATGGCCTTTCCTTTTTTTTTTTTAAGATTTTTTTACTTATTTATTCATGAGTGACAGAGAGACACAGAGAGAGAGAGAGAGGGAGAGAGGGAGAGAGGCAGAGACACAGGCAGAGGAAGAAACAGGCTCCATGCAGAAGCCTGACTGCATCAAGTGGGACTTGATTCTGGGACTTCAGGATCGTCCTGAAGTTGTCCTGGGCCGAAGGCAGGTGCTAAACCACTGAGCCACCCAGGGATCCCCCACATGGCCTTTGCTAACCATTCTAACTCACGATGCTCGTCTTCTCCTTGAAATTTTTATTATATATACACCTATATCTTCTTAACTTCATCCTTACCTGGTCAAACTCTGATTCATCCCTCATGGTCTATCTAAAATGTCACTTCCTCATGGAAGTATCCTGTAAATATCTTTGCATTGCTTTTAAATAACTATCCTAGGAGAAACTGGGTGGCTCAATTGGTTGAGCATCAACTCTTGATTTTGGCTCAGGTCATGATCTCATGGGTCACAAGATGGAGCCCTGCATTGGGCTCTGCACTCAGCCTAGAGATTCTCTCCCTCCACCCCTCTGCCCTGCTTTCTTTCTGTCTCTCAAATAAATAAATCTTAAAATAAATAGGTATATAAGTATATATACATATATATTTACATATATACATATATATTTACATATATATTTACATATATATATATTCTAGTAGGACTTTATGCACAGAGAACAAAGATGAAATTCTAAGATTAAGATTCTTTTACATAGTAAGGAAATTGGTAGTCTACATTTCTTCTGGAGTTACAGGTGTTCATGTGAATATGATTATCCAATGATATCCATGTAACATTGAGAACTCTCATAAAATAAACCTTACACACTTTGCAATGCAGATATGTTTATTTATTTATTTATTTTTTTACAGATATGTTTAAAGGAAGTCTTTTATGTTAAAGGGAAATTTTGAATTTTACAAGGACATATTTACTGAACACAGAGGTCTTACATTTTATAAATGTTTCAACCTCCAAATTTAAAGTTTCTTCCAAGAAGCTTTTCACTAAATCCACTAATTCAGAGATTTTGATTTTTCAAGGCCACATGAGGAAATCCATTTGTAAGAATGGATCAGGAAGGGCAACCCTAAAGGATTCTGAAACTTATCAAAAGAATATAGGGAAGGAAACTTTCTTATAAAGCCTGAAATGTTTTGCTCTTAAAGGAGCTTCTCCAAATGCCCCAAGTAGGCTAAGAAATAGAACCTTTTACCTTTAACTATCACAATTAGAATAATTGTGTGGCAACTTGCTCCATACCTATTTCCCCTGCTAGATTTTGAGCTTCAAAAGTACAAGTACCCATCTACCTTCTCCAATGAGTATCTCCTGCATCCAGCATGCAGACTTATGTAAGGCGGGTTCTGTGTGGCCATGACTATTGAAAAGAGTCTACATTTGCTTTGATGTACTGAGTTAAGGTGAGAGCTAGGCACTCAGATGGGATAACCAACAGGCATTTAGTTAGGGCTTTGGTGAGGGGACAGGGTTGTCAGGTTGGAATCAATAGCTTAGAGTTAGCAGTTGAAGCCAAGCACTTGAGTGAACACTCCCAGAAAAAAGGAAAGAGAATAAAAATAAGATCAAGTCTGATGAGTCTTTGTCCTGTGGAAAGGTGTACAAAAACAAAGGTCTCACTAAAGGAACTGGTAGGGAAGAACCACTTGGACAAATAGGGAGAAAGGCCCCAGGATACTAAGGACAAGAAAGCAGAGGTTTTTATGGAGAAAGAGGCCAATGGATCACTGTAGCAGATGCTGCAGAGGCCACATCAATGCCTTGTTTTGTGGTCTCTGGGGGTTGAGTCACTCTCTTGGACAATTACCAACATTACAGAAGCCTATAAAGATTTTCAGTTATCATTCCAAGTCTGTCTTTCAGATTCTTCTGCTGAAATGTCCCTGGCACGTCACTCCTAGCCCCACTTTACTACCTTGAGCCTGAAGCTCACCCTACTCCAAGAGACATCAGTGCAGAAAACAGGCCTCCAGAAAGCAGCTTCTTCACACAGGAACAACCCCTGCTGGCATTTCTATGGCCATGATGTATGAGCAACTAATGCCTCATTCCAAAGCTGATTTAGATCGCTCCTTGGACAGGGTAGATAAGTATTAATTAGTATGTGGTCAGAGTCTACTCTGGTTTCTTTCCTGCCTGGACAATTAAAATGTGCAACCATGCAAAAAAACAAAAGTTTTGTTGGAAACTAGAGAGACATACACAGAGAAAAGAATATAAATCTTGAGTATTTAATAACTTGGTAACATTAACATTCTTCTGGGATAACCTAAACTTTTGGTATATTTGAAAATAGCTATTTGAATGCAAAAATGCTGAAATTTATCAGGTCCTAACTGTCCAAGAGATTTGGGCAGAACTTTGTAACTCATGAAACTGTTTTTCATAACCATGATAATTGCTGTTAAATTTACCATGATTTGTCACAGTAGATGGGGTATTTTCAATTCAGGCTCAAATAATTAAATCATTGTTTCTCAAGTGAGTCCCTTAGAATGTTGTTGGGTTTATAGAAATAAATTGAATTTTGGCAGGGGGTGAGGTAAAGGGGTGGGGGATTGTTTTTGTTTTTCTGGTTTTTAGATGTTGAGGAAAAGTTTTCACAGTCACCGAGAAAAATAACTTTGGTTTAGAAGAAAGGACTTTAGTTATTTATTCTAACAGAATCTGTTGAGGTTTAGTATCTGCTTTAATAAAAGGCCAATTTATGGCATTTATTAAGCTCTCCTTTAGTTAAAATTCATCCACCAATAGCTGTCCAAGGAACAATTTTCTTTAAGTTTCAATATCATAAATCTTCCTATTTTTGCCTGTTGATGTTGAGGGACCAAACCACCATAATATGATACTTTTGCTAAATAGTACTGATGTTGCCAATGAAAGCTACTCTAGGAAATTCTTCTGTTGAAGACAGAATGTTTTCTTGACTGAAGCCAAATTTTTGTATTTTGTGGTCTTGTTTTGCAAAAAGAGACAGTAAAAGAAAATAAAACATTTGGTCTATTTAAGTCAAAACAGCTTATTTACATGGCCTCACCATGTCTCTGGACTTTTCAAATGCTGATCTAGTCAATGTATGTTACTAAAAATTATCTTGATGAATTAGGAGACTTAAAGTTCCATATTTGACTCAGCAATAGTTTTCAAATGAAGTAGCATGAGATTTTCTTTTAAAACACTATTTTAGGGACGTCTTGGTGGTTCAGTGGTTGAGCATCTACCTTCAGCTCAAGACGTGATCCAAGGGTCCAGGGATCGAATCCCGCATCAGGTTCCCCACAGGGAGCCTACTACTTCCTCTGCCTATGTCTCTGCCTCTTTCTCTGTGTGTCTCTCATGAATAAATAAATTAAATATTTGAAAACAAAAACAAAACACTATTTTATTGTGTTAAAAATTCAGCATTTTTTACAAACTCAGTGTTCATATGTTATACTCTCAAAAAGTATTTTTAAAAGCAGTCAAAATTCAACACTTTAATTTCCAGAAACAAAAAAGGAAAAATGGTCAGCAACCCAATGGAAAATAAAGAACAAAGGAAATAGTTCATAGAAATGAAGTGCAAACAGCTCTAAAATATATGATATGGAGGCACCTGGCTGGCTCAGTCAGTAGAGCATGTGACTCTTGATCTCAAGGTTGTGAGTTTGGCATTGGGTGGAGACATTACTTTAAAAAATAAAAGTAATTAAAGTATATGAAATGATGCTCAATCTCACTTATAATTTTAAAAAGTAATTTAGCAGTAGATGCAGATACTACTTTTCCTAGGAGATAAGTGTTATATGAGATAAGTGTTGTAAGAGACACCCTCATACATTGCTGCTAGAAGTATAAAATGGTATACCCTTACAAAGAAAAATCTAGTAATATTTATCAAAGTTATAAACAGTTTAGTTGGATATCCAAGTTTCACCCATATCTTATACCATAAACAAACTATATACAAAAATGAAGTTTAACCCATAACTTAAACTATATACAAAAATTTACCCCAAATGTGTATAAACCTTAATGTAAAAACTAAAATTATAAAACTTATCAAAGAAAGTATAGGAGAAAATAAAAAGGAAGTATAGGAGAAAAATTTTATGACCTTGGGTTAGGCAAAGAGTTCATGCATATGAGACCAAAAGCATGATTCAGGTAAGAACAAATTGATACATTGGACTTCATCAAAATTTAAAAATTCTATTTCTTAAAAAAATATTGTGCAGAAAATAAAAAGACAAAGCACCTGCTATAGGAAATATTTTGCAAAATGCATACCTGACCAGTAACTTGTATCCAGCACATATAAAGAATATTCAAAGGGTAACTGGGTGGCTCTGTCAATTAACTGTCTGACTCTTGATTTCAGCTCAGGTCATGATCTTTGGGTTGTGAGATCAACCCACATCAGGCTCCAGCTGGGCATGGAGACTGCTTAAGATTCTCTTCTCTCTCTCTTCCCCTGCTCCTCCTTCTCCGCCTCCCTCCCTTTCTTTCTTTCGATTTTTTAAAAATATTTTATTTATTTATGCATGAGAGACATAGAGAGAGAGAAAGGCAGAGACACAGGTAGAGGGAGAAGCAGGCTCCATGCAGGGAGCTGGACGTGGGACTCCATCCCAGGTATCCAGGATCCCGCCCTGGGCTGAAGGTGGTGCTAAACCGCTGAGCCATGCGGGCTGCCCTCCCCCTCCCTTTCTAAAGAAAAAAAGAAAAGAATACTCAAAACTCAATAAGGAAACTAGTACCTTTACCAAAGAAGATCTACAAATAGCAAATAAATACATGAAAAAATGTTCCACATCATTAATTATTAGAAAAGTATAGATTAAAACCACAGTGAAACAGCACTACATACTTATTAGGATGGCTAAAATTAAAGAGATTGAGCATAACAAATGTTGACAAAGGTCTAGAGCACCTGGAGCTCTCATATACTGCTGGGGGGTAAATGATGCAGCCACTTTGGAAAACAGTTTGGCAGTTTCTTAAAAGTTAAACAAACATTGACCATATGATCCAGCTATTTTACTAGTAGGTATTTTCCCAGGATAAATAAAGCATGTATCAATATAAAGATGTATATGTGACAATTCATACCAGTTTCACCTGTAAGAGCCAAAAATCAGAAACAAAAGATGGATGGATGAACAAATTATGATATATCCACACAATAAAATACTAGTCAACATAAGTGGAATGAACAAACACACCTTGTTTTCCATTTCAGATCTCACTTAAGAGCTCTTCTCTTATCCATAAGACTTATTTTCAGTCTAAGAAGAATGATTTTCAATGGTCCATTGAATATGCAATTCTCGTGCAAGTATTTCTATAATTATCCTGTTTCAGTTATAATATAGTCTTTCATTGTATTGCCATATCTGTTTTAATAATTTTTGTTACAGAAAATTATGCTAGTGTCATTCTTAAAATTCGAAAGTTTTTATTTCAAATTGCTCATAGGATGGAAATCCTTTCTCCCAAGTAGTTTTTACTTTAATTGTGCTCTGGATTTTGGGGAATGTTTTGGAATTTTGGTCTGTTTGGAATTTCGTTCTGCTTCCTTCTGTTTGAATATCATAAATTATTGGTGCCACACTATGCCACAGGAATTTCAGTGGCCTGTATTTTGAGTGTATTAGTAGTTCTCCATAGTGTAGAGAGTAATAATGCTATGATTCCTACTCATTCTATCTGGTATTTATAGAGTTGTAAAGCTTTATGTATCTCTATTAGAAATGTTTTAAATTAGTATAAGTAAACTCACGCTTATCCTAACGTCAACAGACATTCAACAAAGATTACATTTAATTTGTATATCAGTTGATTCCGTGTGTACTTTGGTATGACTTACCTTTCTCAGGGTGACATGAAAAACATTTTCCATTAAATCTTATATTCCCGTTTATGGTGGTAGTCATGGTATGTGTTTATTTTAAGAAGCATTTGTAGCATAATTCATCGTATGAGCTGGACAGTTAATTGTTCTCATTTCTAAGATTGACAACTACATTGGGTTTATAAAATAAAAAATACATTCTGGTGTGTTTTTCTTCTTGAAAAAGTACTAGCATTTAAAGAATTATAGATTAGAAGGACACAATTTTCTTATTCTTTTTAAGGAACTTCATCCTGTTACGTTTTTGTTCCTATGATGGCTATTGCTCAGAATAGCAAAATATTATGTAATCTCAATAATGGCAACGTTAGGTATTTCTTCAGTGTCAATCCCTTTTCATAAACCTACTTTTTGCCACTCAACTTGTAGCTCTGTGACTCTAGCATTTACAAGAAAAGGCTAACATTTCTGATGGTTAATTAACAACCATGTAAAAGATCCACCCAAATAGATTTACTTAAAGAAGCAAACAATTGCATGTAGTCCAATACACATAGTCAAACCAGTGGAAGAAAAAACTACAGCATCTAAAAGTTTAAATAAACCCCCTTCCTCTTCATTGAAATTGATCTCCATATCTCCCTCCACAACTGCAAACACAAAACACTTCACCCAAAACAAAATGGCCCACAAAAAAAATTACTAACCAGCTTCTAAGAAACTGTGCCTGTCTATCAAACAGCTGAGAGTGAGTCAAGACTGCTGAGCCCAGGGCCTGGCCCACAGGTATCTATGTATTAAATGAGTTACAAAATGGTAGATCTTTTTTTTTTTTTTAATGTGGAAAAAAAAAAAAACCTGACAGAGTAACTAGGAGACAGTATGATATTTCAAATCCAGAGTTTTCAAACTCTAGATTTCTAACCATAAAGACATTCTCTTTGTACAGTAGTCTATATTCTCTTTGTACAGTCTGTATCACAGGCTACTGAATGGCATTCTAGGGAACACACGTTAAGCATTTCAGAGTCTTACGTTTACTATATCAGAGTAATGAAAGCTCAAATTAAAGCATATAAAATAATGCCAGTAATTAATATCAGCAATGAAAGCTCAAATTAAAGCATATAAAATAATGCCAGTAATTAACATCATTTAATCCTCACCAAAACCTTATGAAGTAGGTATTATTTAAAATAGGTATTACTTGTTCCATTTATAAAGTAAGAAAATTTAGCTTTAAAGAGGCACAGTGACTTATCTAGATCACATATCTAGAATAAATGGCAGATAATTTCAGCCAGATAACTCTAAATGTTGGAGTCTTTTCACTGCAGCACATTATCTTCCCTTCCCTTGTAGTTAATCTGTCCCTCCTCTGAACTCATATGGCGTTTATTATTGCTAATTATCATTTAGCTCTGCTGATAATTACATGTTTTGTAAGTCATGTTATATTTCTTATTCATTTCCATTCTTATTTTTATTATGCTCTTGTATGTCTTTTGCCTTTACTCTGTTTACATCTCTCTGACTTATTAAATTTATTGCTTAGAAAAAAATAAATTTAATGCTTAGTTTGTTATTTAAATTCTTTAAAGCTATACATTTCCCTCTAGCACTACTTTAGCTGCATCTCACAAGAATTGACATATAGTACTTTGTTGTTCAAAACCAAATACTTTATAAATTTCATATCTATGAACAGTTGATTATTTAAGAACCTATCTTTTTTTCTCCAAAGAGATTTTATTTGACATTTTTATTGTTGATTAACTTAATTGCAATGTTACCAGATAACACGGAGTATATGATAACAGTTTAGCTTTCTGAAGACTTCTTTTATGGCCTTACACATGGTCATTTCAAGAAGTTATCTATAAATCCTTGAATACTTAGTCTGTATTCCACCTCAGACTATTATGGATAAATAGATGAGTCTTCTTCCAAGGATTATTTCTATAACTCAGTTGAAAATTTCTCTATACTATATCCGGCTTTGATGGAAAGGGAGATTCAGCAAATAGAAAAACAATATCAAAACTAGAGTTTATTTCTTTGCAGTAAGTGAATGTCAGTTCAGGTATGTAACTGTTCAAATATGTTACATTATGGCTTCATAAGTTAAACCAACAGGAGTTGAAAGTCTGGAAGTTTATGCCACAACATAATACCTCCTTTTAGAGCATTAAATAAAAACAAACAACCAAAAAATGACCACTTCTGAGAGGTTTTGCTTAAAAAAAAAAAATTGTGTCTCCACTCTTCAGACTCTGACTCATGCTTGTAACATAATGGGAACATGTATTGCTCCAGCTATCTGACCAGCAGGTGGCACATGCCTACCTGCAAGTGAGTACAAATAATCAGTAACCACAGTACCTGCCAGTGCCTTCTCTTGCTGTTGTGAATAGCTGTAACTGATCAGATTCAGAACATTACATTTCTATTGCTTTCCTAAAGATTTTTTCCCATTATTCTACTTAAAGTCTTACTTGAGTCAAATATAAATAAGATTCTGTTCCTAAAATCATGACATTTATTCTTCAATGTATTATGTTTCCCCAAACTTTACTTAAGCTAGTAGTCCATGTAACAAAATTATTTGAATCAAATTAATTTTAAATTCTAAAGAAGTGATTAAATCTATGATGTAATAATATAAACTGACAAGTTAATTGGCAGAAAATTTGACTAAATGCTTTTTGTAGGGTATTCAGAGCAGAAGAGAGATTTTAAATATGATAGCCAAGGACTCTAAGAAAGAGTGGATAGACTCTTTTTAATGGACAGACTTGAAGAGGTCCATGAATCCTATATAATTATGTACAGAATATTGTTTTCAGAAATATTTTCTCTAAGGATATGTATAATTTCTTAATGAATTCTCTAGAGAATATAACTAAAAAAATCATGTACTAGTATACATATTTTCTTTAAATTATTGTTAATCCTTACATAAACATAAATGGCAGACATTTTCTATTCTTCTCTCTTGCACATTTCTTGTACCACCCTAAAATATATTTTTTAAATCTTTCATTAAATTATTTCATTTTAGAACCAAGTTAATTTAAGCAGCATGAAGTATTTAACATTTTTCAACCTTGGGTAGGTATCATTGATGCCTCATGTAACAAATGTACAGTAGTTTTAACTTTTTAAACTGATGTTAAATTTAGCCATCTCTAAATTTCCAAGCACACAGCATTTAATTAAATGTCTTTTCCCAGTTTTATTTAAATAGTCTTCTTGCTTTTTGCTCTCTCACACTGAGCCAAAATCTTGATTAAAAATAAGATTGTATAAAACATTTAGGACAAAAAGACCCCTAATAGAAAACCCCCAGAAAATAGCATATAGGAAAAGTCACATTTAAGGTGGGAAAAAGCCAATTTAGTATTTAGGGAAGTAACGTAATATACCCTTAAACGACAATTTTTTTTAATGGTATAAGAGACAGGTTCCTCATAGGTTTAATCTAGATGTGGGAAAGAAATTCAAAGGCTTGTATTCAAAGGAAGAAATATAATCAAAGAAGAATGAAAAACCCCTTGTTAGAAAAACTAACAAAACCTCCCCCTGACTCCATATATCCTTCTCAGAGGAAGGCTTTAAACCAACAAGCCCTGTCAGTCAACTTATCTAATTGTAAGCAACCAAAGCTGGTTTTGATTGATTTAAGCAGAAAATTAATTAATTAATTAACTGGATATTGCATAGCTCCCGGGTTCACTAGGAACTCAAGAGAATGGGTCTCAAAAGCAATGAAGTTAAAAACAATTCCCATAAATCACACCTTACACTGGGTATAATTAAGTATACCATTCTGCTACCAATGAATATTAGATGTTGCCCTTGCCTTGTCTATCACTAACATAGGCTACTTAATAGCACTTCTAGTCCCACTTTATTGTCTCTGGAAAACTGACCTGTATGCAGCACAGGACTGTAGTCCAAACTGTCACCTTTGTGCCATTGTCACCAGTTCTTCCACTTCTACTGTCACATCTTCACCATTGCTTCTATCAACTAGACCGCTTACACCACTGCTATCACTAGCAAAAAAAGAGGCTATTTCATTCCTTTTTACTTAAAAAGTAAAAGAAAGAGTCCTTTCTTTACAAGAAAGAGCCTCTCTCTTTGCAAGAGAGGCTAAGAAAATTAGTATCCAGTTTATTAGCATTAATATTGAGAAATGGGCCATGTCACCCACCAAAACTCATAAAGTGAGAATAATCCAAATATCGAAAGGAATAATGGCACTGAGCAGCCAAGAAATAGCTGGGGTTCTTCTCTTTTTTTTTTTTTTTGAGGTTCTTATCTTATGAGATCTTCTAAATATTTACTTGTATGCATATGCCTATGTGTTTTATTACATATAACACATCATAACTATGCCTTGCACATCATATACATACTCATTCCTTCCTTGAAGACTTCTTAGTTACTATACCCCATTTCAAGATCTCTAGAAGATGCCCATTCCTTTCTCATTTCAACAAAATCCCATCTCAATTATCTTTAAAAGTATGGACTAACATAAAATACTATGAGAGAGACAGAGAGAGAGAAAAGAAAGAAAATAAAAATTAGTTTGTAGTGAGTCTACACACATGACCCTAGAAGAAAAAAAATGTGGGTATACTCTGCTTTATAGTTGTAACTAGTTGTAAGGCTAGAGCTGGCATTTATGACTTCTGTATCTCACTAATCATCTTACATACTCATTTCCTTTTCCTTCAGCCACCCCCTAATCCAGGCTGAGTTCCTTGCCTAGATTTTTGGCCAACTCTTCATTTTTAAGAAACCAAACCCTGGAAGCCCTAGCTATAATATTGCTTTTTATTCCATTTAATGAACATACATGTACCAAGATCTCCAGGGCTCTATCTATACTCCCTTCTTTCCCCATTGTGTAGCAGCAAATAGGTTTCTGTTTGAAACTCAGGCTAAATCATTCAAGTCAATTGAGTATTTTTGCCTCTCATTAAGTGGCAAAAGGAGCCTAAAATTGCCAGGCAGCAATCTCAGCTTCCAATTTGATGGAATTTTTATAGTATTTCCAGGGAAAGCATTCTTCCCTGGGTATGGGTCAAACATCTAAATGAGAGGAATATGGAGTTGTATAATAAGAAGCAAATACTATGACTTGAGAAAACACACCATTTGATGAATTCAGAGCATATAAACCATCTTCTAGGTGAGTACAACAATCTCAGCAATAATTTGTCTCCCAGCTGCACTGTAATTGAGTGTTTTATGGTTTTATAAGACAAACTGTTTCCCGATGCTAAGGTAAAGGGTAGATCCAAGAAATCCCATGCAAATCAGCCCATGGTACCATAAGTATTTTGAATATTAACTCATTGAATAGCCTTAAAAAGCCAAATAAAAAACATCAATACAGCTTGTAGTCATAGTATCTAATTCAACAAAAGGACCATTACTGTGCTGACTAGTTGAAAACATTCCTGCCTTGAATGCTAATATATCCAGACTTTAATCACTGTCATTGAACACCAAGACATGCTTCTGTCCAAGGAACTTATCTTACAGTAAATTAAATAATGAAATAAAGGCCAGAGACACAGGGACAGGAATCAAGTATGAACAAATTCTTAGGTTTAACAGTAACAGCAGACATTCAACTGTTTGGATCTTGGACCTGTTGTCATGAATGCTATGGAAGCCTCAAGAAAATTAAATGGTAACTTAGAGAGAGGAAGGGAAGAGAATACAATACATTGATTGAGTTTACACTAAATTTGCAAAATTAAGTGTCCACTACTGAGTAGAATAGAGACCTAGACTAAAAGTTCAGTTCTAGAATATCTAAAATTGTTTTGGGGAACATGAGTTTTATAGAACAAGAAATTTCTTCTTTGAATTAGTAGTTTAGAATATGATACCTTTTAACAGACAAAATTATCCCTACCATGCTCACTTACATATTTTGTCAGTTGCAAACACCAAATTTAAATGATCAATAATTAAAAATCTCCCCCTGTATGTAAGTATGATATTTAACTCTCACTAGACTGTATTTATTTCTGGAGACAAGGGACCATGTCTTATTCACTTTTCTACTTACTCTTAGCACCTTTGATATTATCCTTAGCGCAGAATAAATACTCAAAAGTGTTTAATGAATGAATGACTAAAGGAAGAAACACATTAGCAGAATGATTCTGTTAATTGTACAACAGCAACCGTAATGAATTGTTCCACCCACTCCATTATCTTACACACATACCTTTACTCAGTGAAAACTGTTGGCTAGAATTAAGAACACTTCTAAAATTAAACCAAAGTCAGTAGACTCCCTTTCTCCCCAGTTCCTAAGTCACTCATTAATAACAAATCTGAAATTTAGACCAGAAAACATAACCCCACAGGCCACTAGACAGAAAAAGCTAATATCACAAGACCAGTGTTTTGAAATGATGGCCCGATGACCCATAAATGCTGAAGCCAGAGACCACCCACTTCATATCTTCCTTACAAAATGAAATGCAATTTCTTACTTCCTACTTTGGTTTTCTGTATTCAGTAGCACTGTGCAACTATGCCTAAAATTATGTGGAAAGAAGGAGCCTTATTCCCAGATTTACTTTTATTACAAGATGGTGACTTTAAAAAGTTTCACTCACTGTGCCCTTTTATGTAGTTCCTACCAAGTAATTGCAGGAAATAACACAAGACATTCTCTTTATTTTGGAAGGTGGAAAATGTTAACACAGAGGGTTTATATGGAGAATATGTCTTTAGAAAAATATGTTTCCTACTATATTCCATATTATGACACTTGCTCCAGAGGACCCCATGCATTTGACTCAAGGAACCTTAACAAATGAGGAGGGAATTGAGCTGAACTGAATTTTTAAATCAAAAAGGATATTTTTACATGAACTTGTGTTTCTATAGTAACACACTAAACAGGACTTAGAAACACTGTGTAAGTGCCATAGTGGTAGCTGTAGATGACAAGGTATCATCACAAATAATAGACTCAAAATACTGAGTTCTTACCTACCTTAAAACACAAAGGCCTTTTTCCCCCAGAGCCTGTTAGCAACCTACAATTCTCCAGAACAAGGAGACACAGAACATTTAAGAATATGAGAAGTTGGTCTTTAAAGCATTGCATTGTTCTAGGTTTCAATGGTATAATTGAACTCAAGTACCACAGGATGTAAATATCAATCACTCCCCCACAACCTCCTTCTTCAGTTCCATTGGAAGTCACTAATTAACACATCTTGGAGATCTTTTATGACTCAGAATCTAAGGAGAGCCCTAAAAGCTATTATTTGGTGGAAGGGCTAGGAAAATCCAATAGTTGTCATGGCAAGAAAGATTAGCAATCCATCCATTTATGGAAAAAAAATCTAAACAAGTAATAAATGTAAGTCTTGCCATTAAAGCATGATAAATTTATGACAAAATCAGCCTTTAACATTAGCAGAAAAGTGTTACTTCTCTAATCACGAAATTGCCATTTTCAAAAAGTATTTCTAGGGTATTGTAGGTAAATTTAAGTATGGGAGTGTCTACATGAAACCAAAAATTCTAACATTTTTCTTCATAATAGGATCTTGTGAGAGAGATGAAACTGAAGACTGGCGTTTAGGAGAACTATTAAAATGGGAGATCCTCTGCCTAAAGCTTGTAAGCACTCTTTTTATATTAGGCATCAGATTACTCTTTGGTGAAAGTTCAGTATTTATCGCTACTGTCATTTCTTTCACTTAAACTGCTTATGTCCACAGGTCAAAATCTTATTATCCTTTTATCTCCCATCTCAAATGCAACCTCCTCCATATCTTCCCTAGTGGTCTACTACATG